>NC_142508.1:60893333-61044848 GCF_057876585.1 Rhinolophus sinicus | reverse complement strand
CCACCAACTGATGAATGGATAAAATAAGGTCTGTCCATACAGTGGAATATTAATTCAGCCATAAAAACAAATATAGGACTGATACATACTACAGCATGGATGAACCTTGAAAATATGCTAAGCCAAAGAAGCCACATACTGTATGATTATGTGAAATGTCCAGAATAAGTAGATCCATAGAGATAATAGATTAATGGTTGCCAGTGGCTGGTGGAGGGGAGAATGGAGAATGACAACTAATGGGTACGGGGTTCTTTTGGAATCATGGAAAATGTTCTGGAATTAGTGGAAAATGTTCTGGAATTAGGCACAACTTTGTGAATATACTGAAAACCAGTGAATCGTACACTTTAAAAGGGTGAACTTTATGGTATGTGAATTATATCTCAAGCTGTTTTTCGTTGGTTTGTTTGTTTTTTAATGCCATGTTAATGTCTTGGGCAGCTGGAGTGAGGATTCCTACCATCGCTAACGCCTCTTTCCAGCAGTGCTGTTGAGGGCAGCATGTGTTAGAAAGGAACGGGGTTGGGGGGGGGGGGATCCCATGGGGTGTGTAAATACACTACCTCACATAAAGGTAGTCCAAGCATTCCCTCAGCCCTGTCCTTGTCCCCTCCCCTCCGTGCTAAATGCCTTGCAGAGGAGAACACGTGGGGATGGGGGGTGGGGCTGCATCTGGCCCTTGGTCCTCAGTGTGGTTTCAGCTGGGACACATATCAGAGGGAGACCTCCAGTGTGATTCTGTTTCTAAAGTCGACTTGGGCTTTGAAAGTGTTTAGAGTAAACTCTGCGAGAGCATCTTTGCCTGCAGATAAGGAAGAATGTCCGATTTCAAAACATTAGGTCAAGACTGAAACACTTGGTAACATTTTGTTAGTGTGTGCCGTCTTTAATCTAGTGGGTGTGGGTAGCTTTTACTTTTTCTTGTCACGTTGGGTAAAGAGTGGCTTTTGCCTCTCAGGGTTTGTCAGTTTTGTTAACTATTGAGATTGTGTACCTGTCTTTTACTCTTTTTTCTCTTTGACTTGTCGTTTGTCAAAATAAAGCACAATTGTATTTTATTTATTGGGATAATGAGAAAAATTTGTTTTTTAAAAATGTCATAGCACCTAGCAGAGGATCCTACTCATCATAGGAGGTGTCGCTAAGTGATTGGGGCATGGCTGGGGGTGTGGACAGGTAAGTGGGTACGCTTGCAGTAAGCAAAGTGGTATTTGCTCATACATACTTATATAGTCCTTGGTTTTTGCTGTCAACCTGTTGCCGGCTCTTGATTAAAGATTTTCCCTCATCTTGTTACACACAGACACCCTCCCCTCCCCACTACCACCTTTTTGGCATTTATAATTGTTTATATTCTATGATGGGTCCTATCACCCTGTGGGCACAATAAATCCCAGCTCTGTCCCTTTCTCTACAGGTACCAAAGGCTTAGAATGTTCTCCTTCCACTCCTACCATGAACTCCTACTTTTATAAGTTCATGATCAACCTTCTCAAGAGGTTCAGCAGTGAACGGAAGCTCTTGGAGGTCAGAGGCGCTTTCATCATCAGGTTAGTCTCAGCCTACTTTCTCTTCCTCACACAGCCATGGTTTTTCATTTTCACTCCATGCAAGGTGTCGAAGCAACCATTTCCTCTCGCTCCTGTTGCCTGCTTTTCCTGACCTTTGTATTTGTTCTTAAAAGAAACAAAGAGGGTTTCCCCCTTCACACCAGGTTGCTGGTGCTACAGACATGAAGCAGGTTGATGTCACCATTTTTTAAACAAATGAATTAGTGGTTCGCTTGTGAGGTAATATGTTCCTTTGAGGTTAAATGTCTGATCGTTAAATGCCCTTGTCAGAGCCTTTGGGGAGGAAAGTAGGTGAGCCCGCTAGAACGTGGAATGGGGCAGTGTGCAGTGCCCCACTGCGAGTGCAGAGTTTGGCCAGGACTGGTGACAGCAGTGGCTCTGGCGGAGCCAGGTACTTGAGTCATGTGAGCCTCTAAAACTGTCATCACCAGTAGCATGGCCAGGTGTGGCCCTTTGCCTCCCTCTCAGCTCCAAGGAGCAGGGTTACCAGAAGAGTGACCTTCGGGCCAACAAAATGTAGATGAGGCACAGATTTTTCCAGGGTCCCCAAAAAAACCAGGTGGAGGAGTTTTCCAGAATAGTCTGGCCCCAGATGCTGTAGGGCAGTGGTTCTCGGCCCTGGCTCCGTGTTAGGTCACCAAGAAGGCTTAAGAAAGAAGGTGATGGCTGGGCCTCTCCCGACCAGTGAAATCAGAACCTCTGGGGTGATGAGGGTCATTAAAGCCATCTGGGTGCTTGGGGAACAGAGTAGACTGATATGGTCCCAGGAGTCCGGGAGGCCCCTGAGGCCATTGGGGTGGAGGGGCGGTTGAAGGAGGATTCCCCACAGAGGCTTCAGCCCATGCGGAGGCTTCAAGGCTGTAAACCGGAAGGCAGGGGAGAGTTGCCTTAGCCTTGTGGGCCATCCTAAGGATTGGGACCTTTACACAGAGCTCATGGGAAGCCACTGAAAGGGCTTGAGCAGAGGAATGGTGTGACCAGATTTCTGTTTTTAAAGATTACTGTGCTGCTGGGGGAGAATGGGTGGAGGAGGGCAAGATGGACATGCGGGCGAGCAGTTAGGAGGCTGTTGTCCGAGTGAGAGATGGTGGCAGGCGGATAGAAAAAAGCAACAGGATTCAAGAATTAATTAGTAGGATCCCTGTTAGTATAATCAATTGGTGATTGATTGCATGAGGGAATAAGAGGAGAGGGAGTTGAAAGTGACACCCAGGACTCTGGTGTGACAGCGGGGTGGGTGGTGGTGGCAGTCCCTGGGATGGGAGCCCTGGAGGACGAGCGGGGAGGGGGGAAAGGCCTATGTTTCCATTTAAATTGCTTTGGGAACCTCAAAGGAGAGATGCTGGAGAAGCAGTTTGCGATACCTGTCTCTCAGAAGAGGGACCTAGGCCTGAGACACAAATCTGGAAACTGAAGGCATAGTTATTCATTCATTCAACAGATACTGACTGAATCCTGACTCCGTGCAGGCTACCGTTCCAGTGCTCTTGGGGAGTTTGCATTCATAGGGTGTAAGAACAGTCAGGGGTAAGAGGGCAGAGAGGGAAGGAAACAGACCAGAGCTGAGCCCTTAGGAGCTCCAGTGAGTAACAGTCAGGGGAAAGAGAAGCCAAGAGAGGAGGCTGAGAAGAGCCCAGCAGGTGGGAAGAAGCAGACGGAAGAGGGGAATGGCAGGAGGCAGTGATGGGAGATGGGGCCTAGAGAGTCTCCTGGGCGGCACGGGAGAGGGAACACCTGGGCCTTAGCTCAAGGGCTGAGGTAGAGTTGAGAGAACCTGGAGAACAGGCCAAAAAGTTGAGTCGAAGGGGGCGGGGCAAGCTAGCTTGACCAGGACAAATAGCAGGACACAAAATCCCTGCCCCTCGTGAGGAAGGGGCTTCTGACCGTAGACTACCAAAAGGTGTCCGGTGGTGGTGGGAAAGGATTGGCATTTGGAGCCGGAGAATTCTCTGTGGCGGGGACTGTCCCGTGTACTGTAGGATATTGAATAGCATCCCTGGCCTCTACCCACTAGATGCCAGTAGCACCCACCCCCATCCAGTTGGAATAATCAAAAATGGCTCCAGACATTTCCAAATGTCCCCTGAAAACAAAATCGCCCGGAATGAAAACCAGTTACGGAGGGACAGAAATGAATTCTTATCTTCATTGGCCAAAAGTGGAAGATTTCCATGGTTTTTCTTCGCAGTCAGTTAAAATAAAGGTTAGATATGGTACAAGAGACCCCCCGCCAGGAAAATGACAGACTATCCCCACCTGAGTGACAGTTAACTTGATATGATTTTCCAGATTGCAGAGGTGTTCACTCTCTGATGAGCCTGCCTTGCCTGGAAGACTTTCAGGGAACCAGTGGAAAAAGAGGCCTTTGAAAAAGGCATTCATAGCTAGTTTCCTCTTTGGAGAACAGGGCTGTAATGGGTTCTTCCATCCTCTCTCAGCCTCACATGCCCCGTCAGGGCCTTGGGGAGAGGGAGCTCAGGGGAGTAAGCAACACCCCCAGACCGCACCAAGCAGAAGTTCAGCAACGTGGGCTCCATGCACCTGGTGGCCCTGACATACCCTGTTCCCATTTACAGCCTCTGGCAGGGAGGCTTCACTTGCTTTGCAGTGTCTCCCTCCTGGGTGGGCATCCAGAGCTGGTGGGAATCCTCATTTTGCAGAAGGGAAATGAGAGGAAGCCATGTACCTGCCCGGCTTAGTCGCAGCTAGGCTGCAGACCCCTGTACTTTGCTAATTCCGACATAGCTGCCACTTTATCCCTTCTGTGAGAGAGTGCCAAGCCAGACGCCTTGAGGGGCACTGCACAACCTGTGAGCCAAGGCCACCTGGGGCCCCGCTTCTCACAGGAGTTCCTCCCTCCTCGTCCACTGGGGGCTCAGTATACCAGCATACCGATGGCTCACACCCCTCGTGGACCACACCCTCCTGGCCATGGAGCCTGGCCTCACGCCCACCCCGCGTAGCCACGGAGGTCTCCTAGCCTTTGGTACTTGCACAAAGAACCAGGGCTGGGACAGAAGGAACCTTGTGGGGGCCCCTCACACATGTTGTTCCTCTTAGTCCTTTGCTTCTTTTGTGCAGCTGGCCATTTCCCCAAAGCAGCACCAGCACCTGTCAGTACGTGGTACAGCCTCCTCTGGGCCATGCTGGTTCTGTGCACCTGCTGCCTGCTAAGCCAGCATGCCGGGCCTCTGCCCAGGCCACAGCTCAGAACCCCCATTCTGGGCTGTCAGACACTGAAGAGATGTGTTTCCCCCTCCTTCCCTTCAGCAGAGGTTTGCCGGGGACGAGCCCTCGGGAGCAGCAGCCTGCCTGCCTGATTCTCGTTTCATTTCCTTATTTTCTGCTGAGGGCTATAAAGAGGAGCATAATAATGGTACATGCAGACTGCTGAGATGAAGCTGCAGGCCTGATAAGAACCACAACAAATGATTTAACCCTCTCCTTCAGGTGTTACATAAACTATAAGTTGCTCCTATCCACCTCCAAGATCAAGCATTGAAAGGAAAGAGTCTTCTGGCAAACAAGTCAAAAGCCATTATTTCTGCAGAGTGTGTTTAGCTCAGGATCCAGGGGCGGCTGCCGTCTCCAGGACAAAGGCATCTGGAGCTCCTGAAGACAAACATGGTGGGGGGTCTTGGCAGTGCAGTGAGGAAGAGGCATGATTTCCTTCAGGACCCGGAGCATTTCTTCTCACCCAGGCAGCTTTCCCAGGCTGCACCTCTGTGGGGGCACCCCAGGAGTGGGCCCCCAACCCCACCCCCCAAACTCCAACAAGGCCCTGGGCGGGTTGGACATCCTCTCTGGGTCCAAATAGCCTTGTTATCTACTGAGCGGAAGAGTGTAGATGCGTGTTGAGTTTGGGGAATCCAGTGGCTCCAAAACCTCATCTCAGCCAGACTTGTTTTGACCTGCTCCCAAGCTCACATCTGGAGGGAAGATGAGGACGGGAGTAGGGTTGCTGAAAGGGGCTGGTGCTGGGTACCCCCAACCCCTGCCCGCACCCACACCCTCTCCCCAGGACGCCACAGGCGTAGGGCAGATGGGCCTCCCATAGGCATCAGGGCAGGACTAAGCTTCTGGAGTCAAACAGACTTGCGTTCGAATCCCAGGTCCTCCAGTTTTTAACTGCATTACCTGTTTCCAAGCCTGTTTTGCTGTGACTAAAACAAAAATGATAGTGCCTGCCTGCCATTTGAAGAAAGGGTTACATAAGACCGCGCATGTTATGGCACTTAGCACAGCTTGATAAAGGGGAGCTGTTGTTCCACCTCATAATTATGGCCCCGGCCTCCCACAGCAGTCTGTGGGGAGGGGAAACCGGACTTGAGAGAGGGTGAAATAATTGAAACTTCTGTGCAGACAGCTGGCTCTGGTGTGCCAGGCCTGCTGCCCCAGCACCCAGGGCACCCACCAGCAGCCCAGCCCAGCCCCTTTAAAACAACTCTGCCCAGGGTGGGTGTTCGTGTACATTTCCCTCTTCCAGCCTCTTCCCACCCTCCATGCCAGTGCAGGCAGGACAAGTGCAGGCCTTGTTTTCCCATGAACCGTCCACTTCTACTCAGCAGAAAAGGCAGGGAGGGAGAAAATGCAGCCTCTGTGATACACTGTGATATGAACTCCAGCGTAATCCAACAGCTGGGATCTGTACAAGGCCGGCTTCTGTGCTGGGAAGGGAGCAGGAGTGAGGACGCCCTGCTCTGCCAGCCAAGACTGCCCTCTGGCCAGCCGTCCTTTGCCTGAATCAGCTGAGCCTTTCCCTTCCTCTTCCTCCCTGCCACTTTGCAGAGGACTGGCCAGAGGATGCGTTCTTTTCAGCCAGTGGCTACTGGGAACGCAAGGTCTCCAACCCCAGCCATCCCAGTGGATGGTGGGTGAGGTCCTGAACACCCCTAAAGGGAAAGGGCTGCCCGTAAGATGAAGTGGGTGTTTGAAGAGCACGGCTGGGGGCCCAAGCAGGAAAGGGGGAAGCAGTCATGAGACCCCATCCCCCCACCCCACTTGCATAGAGCCCTGTGTTGGGGGCCCGTGGAGTAAGGAATTGATTGGCTGCTGAGGTGGGTGGTGGGGCAGGGGAGCCAAGGCCTAGGAAACCACTGGAAACTGGACTTGTTCTTAATTGCAGGGGCTGGGGGGAGGGCCTGAAGAGAAGAAGCTCTTTCATCTGGTAGTTGGGAAATTCCACTTTGCTATCCTTGTGCATTCTGCTGTGAGAAAAGCCCTCGGCTGGGGCCAAATGGCCACTGTAGCTGGGGCAGCCCACACCCGCTGGTCTCACCCTCCTCACTCTTTCCATAGCCTCCCAGCCTCTGGATTGGGCGTCGCGTACACCCCCTAGACCCTGTCTGTCTTTATATGTGTCACCTTACCTGCCCCAGGGGCATTGGCCAGTCCCCCAAAAACCCATCGTGCTGATGTTTATAGAAGATGAATCATAGTAAAGTGGCAAGACCCAGATCTCTGGTTCAGTGGCATTTCAGAAAAGCATGCTTTGCCTCCGGCCCCCAGCATGCAGAGAAGGCTTCTAAGAGGTCCCACTCTGATCTCTTCTCTCACCCGTCTAATGGATTGCATTCATTTGCTCAGATTAAAAATACATTGCTGTGACAGACATGTACCAGCCCAACTAAGTGTTTCTGCTATAAGAGGCCATGATCCACTACCCAAATGCAGACGGGTTTTGATCTTATGTTAGTTTGTAGCCATAGTATTGGGTCCCCAGCTGAGGGGAAGGAGACAGGACATTGAACAGGACTAGAAGAATTCTTCCGGGAAATTTCTTACATCCCTCTCAGAAGAAACTTATCTTCTTGCCAGCTTTAAGTTTGCCCAGCTCCTTTTGTGAATCTTCTGGAGCTTTCCACCATCATTCTCCCTGCTGGGGCCAGGGCTGGGGTGCTTTGTTGAGATGCAGGACAGCAAAGGAAGCATGTGGCAGAAGCTCCTTTACACAGTCAGCTCTTGGCTCTGATCTCCTAATTGGGGGCAGTGCTGAAGGAATGTGAATGGCAGGCACGATCTAACACACCAGACAAAGAGTACAGCCCTCGAAGAGAGGAAGATGTCCTCGTGAAGGGCAAACTTCAGAGCCCCACCCACTATATTTCTGTTGTCCCCTAATACCTGGCAAAGTGCCAGCATGCCAGCATCTCACAGAGCCAGCCGTGACCTAGGGGTGGCAGGAAGGGCTCGGGGCCTGGGGACAGGCCAGTGGCTCTGTTCTGCCTCCTCCAAGCAGTCCCCACACTGGCCGTAGAGCCCGCTGAGCACTTATAGAAGCAACGTGTTTTCTTCTGGAAAATGGAAACATGTGTTGGGCCTTGCTGGGCCAGGCTGGGATTAATTAGGTTTAACCAGGGGATATGGGGGAAGGAGAGGAAATGCTAGCCAGAGGGAGCCCTGCGCAGTGTGTTCTGAAAGTCTGCGGAGCTTTAGAGGGAAGTGTTCCCTTGTTTCAAGGGTCCTCCTGGATCCCTGTGATGGGGCTGGAAAGGGCCATGGGTCCGCTCGCTCTGAGGTGGGCTTGTGAGAGGTTAGAGGTCACCAGTGAACTTGGCAGGGGGAGGCCATACGACCAAAGCAGTCCTCCTCCCACGGAGCACGGAGCCAGCCATTCACCCCAGCATCCTGAAGCTCCTGTGGTTGGGCTGAGGACTCAGGAACCATTCCGTGCCCACCTTACAGGCATGGGTGCTGGCTCCTGCTGGGCCCTCTCCCGCCTCTGATTAAAATGTGTAGTCTCCACACCTGAGAAGCATCAGCTCCCAGCCCATGGCTCAGGCACGTGGTGATTGTCAGGAACTGCTGCCAAGGGCTGAGAATTTGATAAGGAATTTCTTTCTGAAGTTTGAGAGGTTGTTTCTGGATGGAATTTGCAGTACTCTGGATCTGTTTATACTTTACCTGAGAATGCCAGGAAACTAACAAAGTTTTGACCTTGGTAAGTCAAACAGCTTGGTCATTTAGCAGCAGGTAGCTGATGGGTATCATAATGGTGCATCTTAACCAAATCGTGGCAGGTTTGGAATTGGCCCCTGAAAGTCATTTCCTCCTGCCTCCTTGGGGTAGAGCTGCATCTGAGGAAGTACAGACAAAGGGGCGTCCTTAGTTTTAACAATGCTTTTAAACTCCTTCAAGAGTATATCCTGTTCATCCATTGTAGGATGCATTTCTCAGGAAACTTTCTTCTCCTCCTGTATCACTTCAGCTTAGGTATCTTCAGCCCCTTGGGGGCCCCTGTGTTCGCCCCGTTTTCCCCACAGGTGGTTTCTTTTAGCAGGTAGCCACAAAGATCACACACACACCCGCCTTTGGAAAAATACATGGAAGGGTTTCTATCACATGCAGTTTGTGAAAGGCCATCCAGCCCAGCTGCCCCTTCCATGCAGGTAGAATTCCCATCTCCACGCGCAGACCATGGTTGCAGCTTGGAGGAGCCCGGCCTGGGGCATCCTTGGCACCACCGAAAGTCTCTTGGGATCGGAGCGCGTAATGGAACGTTCTTTAAAAGTTCGCAGCTTTAACTCCCAGGAGAGTGTGGTCTTTGGGTCTATGGCTGCCATCGTCATGTGTTTTAATGCCCCTGTAGCACCAGAGCATCTGCCCCCCAACTCCCTCACCCCAGCTCTTGAGATATGATCCATGGCATTGGGAAGCGCTCCACGGGGGAGCTACGTAGCCATCCAGAGACCCAGAGCTGACGTTCTTGGTTGCCTTCCAGTCTGGGTGGTGGAGGCCATGTGGGAAAACTGCCTGATTTCCAGTCTGGACTTGCTTTTCCTCAGCCCTCACTGGAAAACAGCAGTGCTCTCTTGTGGCGTCTCCCTTTCACCCAGGGTCATTTACCCATAGAAAATCCCCACCAGGACCCATCCTGGTGTGACCTCCTCTGCCTCCTCCTCTGCCAGGGATCTCCTCCTGCTGGCTGCCACCTCTCAGGCAGAAGTGGAACTGTATATCTGCGTGCCCTTCCCTCTAGGCCCCGGCCCTCCAGCCTCCTGGCTGTCCATTAACCTAGCCCACTTCCGGTCTGTATTTAGATGACATCATCTCACTGGAACTGCCTGGTGTTTGCACAGTGAACATCTTTCTTAGTCTAAATCTCCATTTCAACTCTTGCTCAAGAGGACGTGTCTTACCCACTCCTTCCTCCCAGATTATTTGTTTTTCCTTCTGGTTTATCACAGTCGCTCACATCATCCACGATGGCCTCTCTGTGAAGCTGAGTTGAGATGGATTTCAAGTGCACTCCAGAGTCATCGCTCCTTGTTCCCAGTCCTCTGTCCAGCGTCCTGTGCTGTCTGTTTTGAGCTTCACCTCTCACTCTTTCCTCTCAGAGGCTGCTTTTCTAAGCACTAAGTTTTGCGTCTCTCCATTTCTTCTGCACATGCCGAGTCACATGCCCCAGCTCCAGCTCTCACATGTGATGGGTTTCCCGAACGTGGGGCCCTCTGAACCTCCTTGTTGCTCCCCCAGAGAGCTGCTTCTTTAGCCCAATAATAGCGCTCGTGTCTCCATTTCCCCCTCAGCCTGTCATCAGTAAACTCATGGCCATGATGGGCCCTTCTGTGCATCCATTCCTTTCCCTGTGAAGGAAGAACCATTGTGCAGACTTGAAGACTCCCAGCCCTCCACATGGCTTCAGAAAAGAATGCGTCTCAGAAACTCTGCTGTGTCCCCAGAAGTCCTGACTTGTTTTCTGCTTGTGTTTGCCATCTCCACGTAACACTTCTGGCATCAGTGCCCCAGATCTGTCCTCTTTCCTCTTCCTGATCAGGGCAGGGTGGCAGCCTTGCCTTCCTCCATGCCTCGATGCCTTTTTTTAATATAAATTTTTCACTGAAGAACAACTTAACCTACTATTTAAAATTATACAAATCATAAGTGTGCTACAGCTCAGCCATTTAGTGGCTATCTAGCTTTTGCTAATTGTCTACACCCACGTAACGAGCACTCAGACCCAGAAGTAGGGTGCCCAGAGGTCCCTTCCACGTTGCCGCCCTCCTCCCCAAAGTAGCCACAGTCCTGCCTTCTGAGTTCATTTTACCTGCTTTTCAACTTTGTACATAAATGCAATCATACTGTTGGTGCCCTTTTACAAAGTCGGGCTTCTTTTGACTCACCTTATGTTTGTGAGACTCATCTGTGTTAGATGTAGTTCCCATTTCTGTAGAGTATTCCACTGTGTGAAGATACCACGATTCGTTTACCCATTCTGCTGTTCATGGCATTTGGGTTATTTTTAGTTCGGCACTATCATGAATAACGCTGCTATGAATATCCTTTCACATATACATGCATTTATATATACAAACATTTCTCTTAGATACAGACCTAGGAATTGCTGGATCGGAGCCCATACATATGTTTAGCTTTAATAGATGTCATCTGAAGTGGTCGTACTGACTTCCATTCCCATCATGGTGTGAGTCCAGTTGCTCACCTCCTCACCAACCCTTGCCAGTGTCAGTCTTTGATTGTAGCCATTCTGGTAGGTATGGTGGTATCACATTATGGTTTTAATTCGCATTTCCCCAGAGACTAATGAAGTCAAAGAACCTCTCATCGCTGACTGGCCTTTTGGATCTCCTCTTGTGTGATGAGCCTGCCTGTTCGAGTCATTTTCCATTGGGTTTTCAGTGTTTTTCTTACTGATTTGTGGGAGTTCTTTCTCTTTCTGGATTTGAGTCTTCCTCAGATATATATACTGTAATTATCTTGTCTTGCTCTTAATTGCTGTCTTGGTGACCAGAAGTTCTTTGTTTTTCATGTAGCCCAGGTGATCAGTTTTTCTTTACAGTTAACATTTTTTATGTTTTGTGGGGCTTTTTCAGGGGATTCAGAGCTCATGAGAACTAACCATAAAGCTGCCTGATTCTGGTGGGTATTTGTTAAGCATTTCCAGTGAGCTGGACACTGAGTACAAGCCACCTGAAACCCAGAGTCATTATATCTTAGCTCTGGACAGTGCCTTAGAGGTCACCTAGTCCAGACGGCGTATGCTTTGGAACAACAAAGATCCCTAGCCACCCTCCACCCCACCCGACTGAATTCCAGCAGCGCTGGTGCAGCCAGGCCAGCAGTGGTCTGTGACCTGGAGCCTGGAACCACTAATCTGTGTTGGTCAGCACTCTTTGGGTGACACAAGGCAGGAACCCAAATGAACAAGGGGGCTTGACTAGCCTCTGTAGCCAGACCAAGGCCAAGGATAGCAAGATCCAGAAACTCAGCATTTCTCTGTGGCGCCGTCTCTCTTCTTGGCCCTTGTTTGAGGTCAGCCTTGTTTTGGTTTCTTCAAGTGGCAGAGACATGGCCACCATATCACACGGCCATCAACGTCCCTGCAGGTTATGCTCTGAGGGGAAGCTCTGATTGGGTTCACACAGGGTCGTGTGCCCACTGTGGTGTGGTGACAGTGGCAGGGTGCTATGAGTGCCAGCCCTAAGAGAACCCCGCATGGAGTGGAGAGCAGCAGCTTTCCAGAGCAAAGGGGCTGCTGTCTCACGAGAAAGGGAAAGATGCTGAGCAGGCCATGGGGCCTGTCACGTGACTGCTTTCCTGAGCAGTTTTCTTACATGAAAAATGAAAACAGTGATCATCATGACCTCCTGCCAATCCTTGGGAGGACTAAATGACTTAACAAAAAAGTGCTTAGAAGGGTCTGGCCCTTGGTAAGTGTGCAGTAAGTACCAGTAGTGACCATGATGGTCATTATAAGGAGCAGCCACCCTATCTCTGTAAGTGTCAAGAGAAGGGAGGCCAGGGAGGTGGGCGGGTCAGTGGTCGCAGAGGTGGGCCTGGCGCCTGGTCCCCCCCCTTCCCACTGCCTAGCCCCCTCTGAGGCAACACACTGCCTCAGGTGTTCTGGGGTTGACTGTCGCTTTCTCTTGTTTTCTAGAGAATGGTAAGAAAGAAAGCCACTGAGCAAACTGAGACTGGACCCCAGACACCCTCCCGTCCTCTCTCCCCCACCTGGACCCAGACCTGTTCAGAGCGTCCCAGTCAGGACTCTTGATCATGTGTGAAAACCAGTGCTCTCCCTTTCGTTGTGTTCAGTCAGGAACAAAGATTGGCTTGTTCCCTCTGAGAGCCCTCCTTCCCAGAGCCTACCATGGGGGGCGGGGTAGGGGAGGGAATGGGGCAGCATCCCAGGAGTTAGGCCTCTAGCGGGTCCCTTCCCTATGGCTTCCTCTGTTTGCAACATTGCGCCTTGCCAGAGGCTAGAAATTGTCTGCTGTGCTGTCGGGTGTGGAGTAGGGGGTTAGACACAGGGCCACTGAGAGCCCTCCCCTCACGTGAGTGCTCCCAGGATGACAGTCCTGGGCCGTGATTACAGAGAGACCAGAAGAGTCTCAGTCTGGATTGTAGGCTCAGCTCAGCGTGGCCAGAAGAGACTGAAGGGGCAGCTGAGTTCTTTTACACAAGAAGGAAACTGAGGTTCTGATTTTTCTAGTAAATGTTTATGACGTGCTGCCTTTGTAGAGCAGCCTGGGCTAGGCAGACCCTGGCCCAGTCACCACAGTCCTCAAACAGGACAGTCAGGTGTGACAGGAGCATTGCGGAAAAGAGATTTGCTCCCCACAGGATCCATTCTGTGACTTCCTGGAGCCCTGTGATGTGCCAAGCCTCATGCCAGCCCTGTGCGCACAGGGGACTGAGAGCCGGCTCTTGCATTCAGCAAGGCAGCAGTCTAGTGGCATAGGCAGACAGAGGACAAGGTACTCAGAAATGTGTGTCCCAGTGTTGTGATTTGTTCTCTGGAGGAAATGGGTTGAGGGGGGCGGTCCTCAGGTTCGGGCCTCTGGGAAGGGGGGGTGCCCCACAGCTTCAGCGGAGCCAGAAAGCTGTGACCTGGATCCCATGTTTCTCAGCATAGAAGTGCCCTAGTTTTCCCTCTCCTCAGGCTCAGCTGAAGCTACGCCAAGAACTAGCTTTTAAAGGCTGCCTGAAATATGGTTGGGAGCCAAAAAAATCTATAGAGCTAGTACATTTGTGACCTTGGTGAAAATGCTTACTGAGGAAAATTAAGGGGGTGGGATTTGGGATTGTTTTTTCCTTTTTAAATTTTGTAATTTTTTAAATCCGTTTGGCTCTCCTCAGCTTCATTCTTTTCCCTCTTGGCACATCCCCTCCCGGGCTGCCTGAGTCCTCCAGCCCCACGATACTTGTCACTTCCACTTGTCCCCACCCCCACCCCCAATCCCTCTCCATCCCCCATGCATCAGGACTACCGGTGGGTAAAACTAAGGAGCCTGGGTACAGCCCTGGAAATTAGGCCACAGCTGGCAGGCCGCAGGCCAGGCAAGAGTCATCTCTGAGAATGGTACTGCTCGACCCTTCCCCCATGAGGATAAATAAGTCTCCCGAGTCCCTCTGGGAAGGGGCTGCTGCTATGCCGGCCTTGGGAAGGCTGGGAAATGCCATTTGTCATTAAACAGACCTATCCCAGATACCTGTCCTGGTGCCCACCAGTGGGGACACCACAGTGGGCAGAGCCAGTCCCTGCCCTTCTGGGGATAATCACAAAGGCAGCGATGCCGCCAGGTGATGATGCCCCGGGGAGCAGATGGGATGGGGGGAGTGCCAGCCTCCTCGAAGGGGTCTGGGAAAGCTTCTGGGTAGAGGCGCTGTCTGAGAAGAGCCATGAAAGGAGCATAAGTAGGAACTAGCTGGGGGTGCGGGTGGGGAGAACAAGGTGTTTGTGACTACTGTGCAGTCTGCTCAGACGCCCAGAGGCCAGGGTCCAGCTCCCCAGGGAACTGGGAGTGTGGCTGGAACCACATCGCTGGCTGCAACCACATCGCTGGCTGCCTCCCCAGCACCCCGGAGGAGCCCAGTGAACCACTGAAGGGCCTGAGCAGGTTCAAAACCTTTGTCTGCCTGCTGTGGGCGTGCGCCAGTTCCCAGGAGGAGAAACTGCTGAGCTCCTCGGCACCTTCGGGATGGCAGAGTCCCGACTTGCCCCAGCCAAGGGAGACTGGGGGTCTGTGTGAGGCCACTCCTAAGGTGGTGGGCCCCAGAACTTCCAGTGGACAGAAAGGAAGTGGGGCCCACAGCTCACAGGGTGGGGTGTGGGGGTCTCACTCATTTGCTGTGACAGCTGTGTGCTTCTGCTCCCTCCCCTGCCATTAGCCTCATAAAACACCAAAGGTTAGTTAAGGAGCAACTTAGGAAGCTTGCTGGACAAGAGGTCTGGCTGCTCCCTCATTCTAGAAGGTTCAGTGCTGCGGGGACCAGCAATTTGAGCAGATAATCTGATTAAGTTTAAAACCTCGACACTCAGACATCCCTGTCCTGACTTGTTTGGCTCTTCAGGGGACATTGCCTTCAGTCAGTTCATTGCAGGTGTCTGTAGTCAGCCTTATCTGTTCATTTCATTTCTGCAGGGAAGTCAGCTTTTTCCTTCCTCCCCTGAGCTGAGCCCTCCCTCCTGACGTACCTGAGCCCCTTTCCTGAAGGAGAGCCGCCCCCCACCACCACCACCACCCACCCACCCCTGTTAATAGCCCCTGGCCCTAACAGTTGGCCGGTCCTGGAGTTACTTCACTTCCTTCCTGTACTTGAAGCCTGAGTGGCCGCCCCAGCCCAATTCCTCCTGCTTCTTCTGGCCCCCCAGTAGCACAGTAATTGGTTTCTCAGATCTTCAGCTGTGCACCCTATGTGTGAGGCTTTCCCGGTCCCCTGACCCTCCACAGGAAGACTTGTGATCTTAGTGCCGCAGGGATCCCGACGGAAGGGGCTGCTGCTTCACTTGTTCACCCCCTCCAGTCCCTCTGCTGCAGCTCCTGAAATAGCAACCACACCACCACTTTCTGCCCCAGCCCCATCCCTACAGCCCAAGGTCACGCTTCCCCCAGGATGGAGCTCAGGGCCTGGTGTGACAGCAGCTGCCCAGTGAGATCAGTCTCCAGCTCAGCTCCCAAGATGAGTATCTGTAATTATAGCTCTTGGAAGGTCACAGCTTTCATTTCATTTTTGTGGTGTTTGGAAAAAAGTTCAACTTCTCTTCACATGTTCGGTCTTCCCGAGCCAGCTAAGGGGTTTCTAGGAGAGAAAACACAGCGATCAAAGATACACCCACAGGCCAAGGACAGTGGCACGGGAGAGTGGGGGTGCTGGGCCTGGAGAGGAGAGGCTAGAAAGGAAGGCAGGATGGATAGACCCACACAGGCATGAGTGCCCAAGGGGGCTGGGGAGGACAGAGGGTGGCACTGAGCCTCAGCACCCTCTCACCCACAGCTGTGCCGCCTCTCAAGGGCCTGGAGCCCTGACTCAGCCTCTGAGGAGGACGCCTCCGTGAGATTTCATCATCCTGAGTCCTCCCGCTGTGGTTGTCCCCACCTGCTGTCCCTGAGCTCATCCTTCTTCCTCAGCCTTGACTTGGCTCCGTCCTTCCCCTCAGAAGGGGCATCTGGAAAGGCAGACCCAAGACCTTCTGTACTGAACGTTGGAAGAAAGTGGTTGCAGGAGGCAAAGTGATGTAAATAGTAGCCGGGAAAGGCGGCCTGCCCATGCATAGCAGTGGTTGTTTGCAGACTCAGACCCCACCCTGTGTGACCCCAGCGCACCCATAATACCCAGACTGTTGGTGTGAGGCAGCTTTCCGGCTCTGATTGAAGGCAGGGACTTCTCTCCATTGATAAGACTTTCTTCACGGTGCTATTCCAGGAGAAAGTGTCCTCTAGAGTAGGCACTCCTGCCTCAGAGTGGAGCCAGGCCTCTCCTCTTGCTCGTATTATGCTAATCACTCCTTGCAAACAGGCAGACTTTGTAGGAGGTTTGCCGGGTTTTAGATGAAACCTACGCCTTTGAAGCAGAGCCACAGTAGCTAAAAATACCATTTCCCGGCTGTTGATCCTCTCATTTGTAAAATGCAAGTTTCCATTGTTAAACTGAAGATCTGCTGCAGCCCCCACTCCAAGAGGGACGGTCTGCCATCCTCTGGGGAGTGCCACCTTCCCCCCGCCCTGCTCCCCAGCTCTGCTCGGGGTCTCCATGAGTCCAAGACCATCCCGAAATGTAGAGGATTCTAAGTTTTAAAAAAATAATAGAAAATACCCTACTTATTGTTTTGAGAAAACTTAAACCATGTAAGATAAAAACTGAAATGCTGCAGAAGAATCGAGCATAAAATGTAAAAGACCCTGAATCACTCCTTCCTCCCCCAGAAGTAACCTCTGTTTTCAGTTTCATGTATTTCCTTCCAAAACTTTGTCTTTGCATTTATAAGTACACAGCTCCGTTTGGTTTGGGTTGTGATTGTGGTTTTCTAGCAGAGGATTCTAGACTCAGACTTGTTCTTGCCTTGTTTTCACTGCCTCATGCGTCATTCGGCAGAACACACCTCTGGGATCCTGAACACATTTGGACACTGCTGTCTAATCTCCAGGCCAACGCAGAGTGGCTCAGGGTCTCTGTCCCTTATCAAGGCCGCCACATCCATCACCTGTTTCTCTGAGTGGAGGGCAGTTGCCATCTGATGCTGGGAGGAGGGCAGGATGGCTGTCCTCCCGCAGGTCCCTCTCCTGGCACAGCTCTGCTGGTCTGTAAAGGGGCCCTGGGACTCCTCGGATACCTGCAGGGCACTTTTACCAGAAGGAGGGACTTCCACGGTTGCCTCTCTTCTGGGGCCCTTTCCCATTCCTGTGCATTGAATCCGGTGAAGATTTCCTGGGCCAGAAAGGAACATTTGGGTGAAAAACCCATTTCATGCATCTTTAAATAATCCCTGAAAATGATCACAAGAGGAATTTTCCAGCTTCCTGGCAAGGGGTAGACAAGGGTATGAATGAGAGAAACCCCCTTCCATTTGGCTGTGAAGAACTGAAGGAGTCCCCTCCAGGCTGTCTCTGTCCTCTCACTTCTGCTGTTGCCCCTCCACCTCCCAGCCCTTTCACTCTGCTCTTCCTACCATTTTCTAAGAGACTCAGCAGTGAGGCTTCTCTGATATCTGTTCTTTGTTACCAGCAGTGGGTATTAGTGTTCCACTTCCCATTCAGTTTTCTGGTGTTTCTCTCAGTGCCCTTTAAATGGGCACTTGTAAAGAGCTACAAAAAACAATCTCAGTTCACAAGATTTCATAAAACCCCCAGACTAAAGATTTGAAGGCCAGAAGAGCACGGATGTTCTAGCTCCCTAATCAGAGACGATTCTCTTTCTGTGGAAGCCAAAACTCTAGCCAGAACTGCAGGAGTGGCATAAGCCAAAGGCAGCAGCTAGCAGCCTGGGCTTCCTCCCCCAGGGCATACGAGACAAGCCCAGGTACGTGGCAGTAAGGAGTCCTGGGCAGGCACAGGGCTGGCCTGAGAATTGATCTCCTTTTCCCTCCGCTGAACAGAGCAAGTCGGGGCTGTGCACAGCAGGCTTGGCTCCCCTAAGGAGGAGGCCAGCAGAGCAATGGTGAAAAGGCAGGCAGAAACTTTGGGAAAACTAGAACCTAGGCTCTGGGGAAGTGAGTGTATGTATGGTCTGGGGTCGTGAGAGGGAAGCAGCTAGGTCCACGCCCAGGCTCTGGCTATGCAGCTTTGGGGATAGTTGGTAAAATCTCCCCATTTCCTCATGGAGAGTGGCCTGGACAGGCTGGTAGCGGTAGCAGGTGGGGGCAGCGGTTCTCACTCCTGACTGTGGAGCCTGTTTAGAATATAAATCGCTAACTTCCCAGAGTGGGACTGAGCTTGGTCCTAGTGTCCCAAACGGTCTGTACGTGACTCCAACGTACAGCCAGGTTCAGGGGCCTCTTGGGGAGGGGTTGTTCCTGGCTTGGACGGCTCTCCTGGTTCTGGAGGGTAGTTGTGTGACCTTTGGGTGGGCGAGAACACTGTTGGGACAAGGAAGATGGCTCCCCACTGAGCTTTGTGGAGCTGAAGCCGTGCGTGTGGAGCCCAAGGGCAGAGCACCGAGACTGCCACCAGAAAGCAAAATGACAGCCCCTGGTTGGAACCCTTTGAAGCCCCTTAGAGGGAGGTCACCACGGTAATGTAATATAGAAGTGGCTCACTTTGATCACCCAGGCCCGCCATCACAAGGACAGCCCCTTTGGGGGAGGGACTTGGCGAGGGAGGCATTCTGGCCTCAGTGCAGTGACCATGTGAACACGGGCTGCTGTGCCCAAGTCGCGTGTGGCTTTAAGGTTGTGGGGCAGAGGTGAGGGAGAGACCTGTGAGGCTCGGCGTCTGGGTCAGCACTGACAGGTGGGAGGACGTGCTCACCATCTGTGAGTGTTTGTGGTCGTACAGGCAGCCATGGGCAGTGATCTCTTGGCCTGGAACAAGGGACGAGCTGGGAATCACGGGATGAAGCAAAGGGAAATGTGAACAGAGCAGCTCAGTAGCAGGAAGACTGTTGGGAAAGCGCCGTCCCCACGGCGTTCCCGGGTACAATGCATCATCCTGGGCCATGCTCCCCTGGCTTCTGGCACTTCTGTTACTTGCCTGCCTTATTTCTTAGGTCACCTAAGCAGTTGGAGGGAGGAGGTGGCAGAGATGCAGGGGTGCCTTTCCCTTACCTGTCCCAGGACAGAAGGACCCTGCCTGAGGTCACAGGCCATGGCGTGAAGAGGCGTTTGAGTTGCAGGGAATTGGAGCTCTCAGGTGGAAAGGGGGGCTGGGCCAGGGAGGAGAGGTCTGTCCTGCAGGTGACGCCCAGTGTGGGACTATCTGGCCAGATGGAACATGAAGTCTGGGTCAGGGCCTCAACTCCAGTATGGCCCTGCTATGTGGCCGTGGACCTGTCTTTGGCTTCAGTTTCTTCTGTCCCATGAGCACATGATCTCTGGGGGCCTCCATGAGCCTGGCTGGAAGTTTGCAGGGGTGTTGCTGGGCCAGATGCATCTGGGGCCAGAAAAGAGTTTGCCATGCTGTTTGCATGTCAGCGTTAGGGTATGTGCGGCCTCTTCACAGGCAGTGCCACCACAACAGGGAGACTGAGTACATCCTTGGAAGGAAATCCCACTTGGAAGGGCAGGAGCACAGAGGGCTTCAAAAGGGAGGAGAAAGGTTCCATCTGTGGTTATCTCTAACAGTCAACCCAGGGGACTCCCAGGAATGCGGGCTCAGGGATGCTGTGACCCTGGCATGTCGACCTGGATTCACGCTACCAGCAGTTGAACTGAAATCCACCCCGTCCCCAGGACCCAAACTCAGGAGCTGAGCTCCTAGCAGAGGGTCCTGGGAACCTGAGGTTGGAGTCACCCCCATAAGATTCCCCATCCCCCAGCCCCTGGGTCTGAGTTTGGGTTCTGGCTGCAGAGCTGTGGGCTCTGTTCCCAGATTCTGCCACCCACCTGACCCCGTAGTGCCAAAACATTGCCCCAGCAGGGCAGAGCTAAGTGTGGGCACAGGTCAGCCCTGTCTGGGCCAGGTGTGTCAGTGCCTGCCAGCCACAGAGGTAGCCCCAGGGAGAGGATGGTTTGCAGATGAGCTGCCCCGGAGCCACAGGAAGGTTCTGGAGAAACTTGGGTTCCAGTCCACCAGAAGACCCAGTGATAGACATAAGCAGGGTGCCCCCAGATCATCTGCCTTCCAGAAAAAGCACCTGTGCCAGCTGAGCCCTGCACCCTGTGAGCTGGGTGTATAATGAGGTGGCAGCTGAGAGGTTGGTTGCTGGGTTGGGCCAACCAGACAGGGACCTTGGCAAGGCTCTAATCTGCTTCACTCATTCTCTGTTAAAAGGGGACCTGTCCCGTGTTAAAAGGATTTAAGGTATGTGACGTGCCTAAAGTAGGGAAAGCGCTCACAGATGCCTGTTGTGTGTGGCCATTACTGGGAAGGAAGTGGTGATTCCGGCTTGAAGGAAATCCCTGTGACAGGAGAAGGCAGGAGGCCTGACAAGGGCTTTGCGCATAGTTGCATTTCCTGGAGTTAATTGTCATGAAGATAATGGGATTTCCTTTAGTGACCCATCCCTTTGTCTTCATTTGCTCTGAGTGTTCAAAAGATGACGCATCGGAAGCCATGGGCTTCCCTACCGAGGATTTGAGGCCTGGGGAGATGGCCTCCTGCGCCTAACATGCCTCAGCCAAGTCCCCAGGTCTGCCCTGCATGTCTCCTGGTGTCCCCACAACCTGCGGCACGGAGGCCATGCCCTGCCATCTGACCTGCATCCCGCCATATTCTAGGATGTCTCCTATGGGCTAGAAGGTACAGCCTCTTTTCTGGGACACACATCCAGACCTCGTCTGTAAGTCAGACACCTGCTGAGGCCCCTCCTTGCAAATTCTGCAAGTGCTTCACCCAGAACCATGCACTTCACAGAAACCCCGATGCATGGTCAGAAGCCACCTGGCTCCCAAGGCCCCTGAGCGCACAGCTCCACATGCGAAGTGATTCCACGACTAACGTGATCCAGCCACCTTGTCTCACCTGGCGGCTAATATTCTGATCCACAAGTATCCCTCTCCCACAGGGGTCCATCCCTGGGCCAGGCCCACTGGGGTTTCCACCACATCCTGCCTTGGGGCACCTCGGTCAAGGAAGGAGACACACGGCATGTGCATGTCAGGAGGTGGAGCTCAGGAGGGTGGAGGGCCATGCAGAGCTTGGGGACACAGGCCATGGGGAGCTAGCAACAGGTGAGCAACCCTCCCAGGGATCAGGATGGGAACAACTTGAGCAAAGGCTGGAAGGAGGCTGGGCTTGGCCAGGTTGATGAGAGCACATGGAAACTGAGGCCAGGTAGGTCAGCTGGGCCATGCACAAAAGATGGCTTCTGTCCTACGGAACAGGCAGAGCCCCTCAAGTGGCAGAAAGGGCCACCTGACTACCCTGGGCGGCGGAGGAAACAGGCCACCTCTCCTGGCTTTCCCTTGGTCCCTAGAGCAAGCCCCAAACCTGGAGAGAGGCGCCAGCGTGGCGCAGAGGGCCTCAGCCCCAGCTACCTCCATGAGACCCTTTGGCTTTCTTGGCCACTCCCACCCAAGTAAGGCCTTTCCTGGAGGTCTCCGGGTGAGCCCAGGTGTCTATGGCTGCCCAGAAACTGGCCGTGCCTCTCTTGAACAGAGGGACAGAGAGCAAAGTGGACAAAAGACCCCTTTCTACCTCTTCCTCCGCCTCCTTCCATCATGCCGTGCGCCTCCCTCCTTCGCCCGTCCACCAGCTCCCAGCAAGACCCAGAAAAACAAGCCTTCGTGCCGCCTCCTCCCACCCCCACCACCCCACCCTCAAGAAACTTTTAAGTGTATCAGACACATCGACTGCATTAAACACGATGAATTTTTAAGGCATGAGTTGGCAGGGTTACCATGGCTGCCTCTGCCCTGAGGGGCACACTGCCGAGGATTGATTGAAATAAATAAAACAGATTTACAATTTTCATACTTGGGAAGCAGAGAGCTGGAAGGGAAGAGGAGCAAGGGGGAGGGCAGGGGGAGTGAAACTCTGGAGCTTTCTGAACTTCACAGGAGAGGCCACTCCTTCCTCCCCCATCCTGATGGGACACTGACCCGAAAGCTGCTTTCTCTTTCAGTCCTAAAGGATTCCAGCTGTCAGGCAGGGACAAGGCCAGGAGGGCCCTTTTCCCGTGGGAATGGCTCTGGGCCCCTGTACTTTCTCTACTTGATGTTAGGCTGCACTTCAGAGTTATAGCTGTGAGACTCCAGGCATCTCCCAGGAAAGCCTATGTCCCGTTGGCTTTGGGCCACTGAGAGGACGTGGACACCAGCTAGTGGCCAAAGGAGAGAGGAAGTGAGGGCCTCTCCCTCCATGCACAGTATTGGTCTGTTCAGGACACAAGCAGCAGGCAGCTGGGGATGGATGAAGGAAGGAGGCCAGGCTAGGAGAAGGGGAGCACTGAGCAGGAGCACCCGAGGAGGGGCAGCAGAAGCGATGTGGCCCTGCCCTCAAGAATGCCTGGGCAGGAAGTGCCTGGAGATCGGTGCCCCCGCTGGCGGACCCAGCCCTGAGGCCAGCTTGCAGAGCCATGGAGTCCACCCCACCCGGAGCGTCTGGTTGCAGCATCTGAGAAGAGGCTGGAAGCAGGACCGCCTGCCCTGTCATCCTTCAGAGCCCCTGCTTAGCAGCGTTTGCCGCCGCAGAGCCAGCAGCGGCCAGCTGGAGAGCACAGCAGACCGCCCACCTCCCCCTTCCCCACAGGCCACACCACCCACCAAAGAGCTGAACTCGTGGGCCCCGTGGGGCGGGAAAGCTGGACCTGCCTGGGTGGAGCTGGGGGTGCCCGGTGTCCTGATGCTGAAGCGTGTAGGAGGAGAGGCGTCTGGGGAGTGGGGGCTTCTGTAGGTGTCTAGGGCAGTTTCGAGAGAGGGCGCACGGACCTTCCTGTGTCAGGGGAAGCCCGACTAAGGAGGCGCCAAGTGAAATCATGCACGTGCCTGCCTCGCAGGTGGACTCACAGGGTGTGACTCCTGGGGGTCTGGACTGGCCCAGGAAGGACTCGTCCCCTTGATCACAGGGGAGATGGGGGTGTTAAAGAGATGGGGCACAGCCACCCACCTTGGAACTTGGCAGATGAGGCTAATTCTGAGTTCTCTGTTCGTCACAGGACAGCGCTCAGGAGGGCAAGGGTTGAAGCAGGACTGAGCTGTATTAATAGCAACTAGGGGAGATAAGGGGTGGGAGGTGGACGCCCCCAGACTTTATGCCCATCCATCAACATTGACATCTCTTTCCACGCAGGTGGGTTGGAATCTAGAATCTCCTCCTACCAGGCCAGCTGTTTTGTGTCCTGTGCTGGTGGCCACCTGTTGGTGTGGTCAGATTATTACTTGGGACAGTTGAGAAGGCCGGCCTGTGAGGAAAGGATCGCGCCAGCTTTCATTTCCACTTAAACTTCTCTGTAGTCATCAGGTGCCCTTTCCACATCCCTGTCCGATAACCTTGGGCTGACTCGCCAGTGGGGCTCAGAGGGCCGCCAGGATGGAGCACATTCCTGCTATGGGTCATCCCTGCTGTGGGTCAGAGTAGCATCTGCTGCTGCCTTTTGTCTCTTAAAAAGGCCAGGCCCAAGGAGGAGGGGACAGAAGAGAGGAGGGCAGCAACTCACTTGCCCAGCCAGCCGCTGCTCTGGCTCAGTGTCAGAACAGGCGGGGGCGGGGGCATGCCCTTACTTGGTGATGGAGCAGAGGAGAGCCCCAAAAGGCCAGCACAAGCATCTTGCAAGTGGTCCAGGGACCTGGGAAGGGTCTGCTGATGGTGGGGATGGGGTGGGGGTGCGGCTGGTGACTTTGCTGGTCCTGTTTTCTGAGTATGCAGGGCAGTGGAGTTAAAGGCACATGACAGTCCAGATTCCCAAGAAGGGCACCCATGCTCGGGCCCTGGAGCCCACACCTCGTTGTGGGGCCCCTGCCTTTGCAGCTGGGCCTGACTCCTCCTGCTGGGTCTCCCTGATGTCCCCACCCTCTGCCCCTCCCCACACCTCCACCCCCACCCCCATGCCAGGCTGTGCCCTTCCCCCAGGCCCCTGCATTGCATCTGTCCTGAAAGGAACTGCTCAGACTCCCCCTTTCACTACCTATTCCTCAATGCTGACCCTCTGTCCTTCATGCCCTGCCTGGGCCCCCAGAATGAACCCCTGCGAAAACAGGCTGCCCGGGTGGGGAGAAGCAGCTGGTGGGACCCCTGGAGAGCAGTGTCTGGCAGCACTGTCTGCACACGACCTGCTTTGGGGCTCAGAGCCACTGGCGGGTCTTGTCCTCCAAACCAAGGCTCGGTCTTACCCAAGTGGGTGGCCTGTCTAGGGTCCTGGAGGAGAAGCAGTGTGTGGCCCCTTCCACACTCAGGACAGGGTGAAGGAGAGCTCCAGGCCCCCTGTTGGCTAGCGGGAATCAGCCTGTGCCCATGCCATTCTCCCAGGACATGGGCAGCAGCTGTTGCCTCCTGCCCAGTCTGGGCCACATGGCCTCAGGGCATGACTCGCCAGACTGGAGCCAGTTGATGCTTTCCTCCTCCCACCACTCTGGCCCACATGTCACCTAAAGCAGGGGCCGTGGGTGGATGCCAGGTGGGAGCTCAGAAGAGCACCTTTCACCATGGACCAGCACAGGCTGGTGGCCTTTTGGGACTGGAGTCTGGGACACAGTGGATGCTTGGCCAGTGTTATTGTTTGAAGGGGCAGTAACACTAAGCTCGCAACGGCTTGGCAAGTGTGGTGCAGCCACTTCTAGGAGGGCATGGCTGCAGAGTGCTTCCCCAGCCCCATCATATGCCCTGGCCTTTTGCAGCTGCCCGCCCCAAAGGAGGTAGCATCATCTCAATCCATTAGGGAAAGTGGTCCTTCTCTTAGGTCCTGGGAGCTTCAGAGGAGTCTGAGGACGGGTTCCTCCCCTGAGAGCTTCTGGTATGTGACAGAGGGACCAAAGAGAACGATTCCCTCCCTGGTAAGAACCCAGATCCGGAAGTAGGGGAACAGCTGTCCAGTCAAGCAGCAGGAGACATGAGGAGATGAAGGCAGAGCCCCACCCGGGGGCTCTGGTCGGAGTGTGAGTTCAGGGCACACACATAGGACCCTGCCCTACCCCGAAGGTAGATGTGCCCTCCCAGACCCCACCCAGAATCCCTCGTGCCCTGCCTCTCTGCCTTGTCCCCAAGCATTTCCAAGCCATTGTCTCATGATGAATAGCACTTTAATATAGGTATTAAAAATATGGGCAAATGTTTAATGCTTGCAAGCTGTGTTCCATTATGGATGCTATGCTAGAGAGCTAGGCAGGGAGCTCAAGCCAGGCCGGGGCTCAACAGAGAAGTGATGACGCAGCAGCCCTGCTCGGCAGCCATCTGCCAGCCCCACTGGGTGGGGACAGCCCCCAGTGCCCGCCTATGACAGGCACAAGGAGGCAGAGCAGTAAGGAGGGGCTCAGGTTCTCGAAGGTGCCTGCTGGGTCTGGATCCTCCCTTCCTGTTCCCCTGGTCGGCGGTGACTGGTGGTGGGTCCTCTGCACAGGGGTGATAGGACCCCCTGGCCAGGGTTATGTGAGGACTTGGCAAGAAGCCCCCTGGGTCTCCCTGGGCAGGGCAGCCAGGCCCTGGGTGATAAGGGCAAAGATGTGACCTCACGGCAGCGCTCTCTGCAGACCAGGCTGTGGTGCGCACAGGGGACATGCTGAGCGTAAGAATGTCCCAGGGCCCGTCCGTGAAACTTGATAGACATGTGCCTGGTTCCACCACACAGTAACGCTCAACAGGAATTTCTGAGCAGCTCCTGAGTGCCAGGCCCTAAGCAGAGCTTTCCAGGCCAGGAGGAAGTACAGGAGACCAGCGCGTCGTGAGTAAGGGAGGAATCATAAGAGCTGAGATGGAAGAGGAACTGACCAGAGTGTGAGATCCTGGAGCTGGTTGTATTTGGATCTTGTGTGAAGCCACTGGGGAGTGCCGTGCTCTGATTAGAACTGTTTAAGGAGTGTCCCATTTGGTGAGTAGAAGGTGAATTCTGGGGGTCAGAGAAGAGGCAGGGAAACCTATTAGAAACCAGCCTGGAGTTGACCAGGCAAGAAATGGCAGATGCTTGCCCCAGGGTGGGCCAGGAGGAGGCAGGATGTACCCTGAGTGGCCCTGACACACGGCCCAGGTGATCAAGGATGGCTTCCTCGTTGGGCCTGGAGCAGCTGGGTGGGCAGTGACACCATTTCCTGAGATGGGAAAAGCTGGGGAACCCACGTCTAGGGAGAAACCAAGAGTTGTGCTGTGGCCCTGCCAAGTTTGAAATGCTGGTTGGGCAGCCATGCAGGGCTACCCACCGGGCAGGTGGCTGTGCCATCCAGAGCTCAGTGGGGGCTCCAGAGGCACATGTGGGGCTCATGGATTTAGACACAGCTTTGAAAATATTCTTGGGACCAGATGTGGACACCAGGAAACACAGACTAGGGAGAGCAGAAGAGCTCTGGCAGCACTAGCGGAAAAGGAGCAGTCGATGAGGAGAGTGTCGTCGCTCGGGGCCAGGAGAAGAGCACGTCCAGAACACTGCCGTCCCTGACCTGTGTTCCCCGGACGCCTCGCGCCCTCCTCTCCTGACTGCCAGTCCCTCCACACCCTCCCCAGCCTTCCTCACGTGACAGCCCCACCCCTGCCCCCCAGCTGCTTGTAGGTCCCCACCGGCCTGTGTCCCAGGAGAGTGCTGCCTGGCAGCTGCCTCAGCTGTTGGCCTCTGTCATGGAGACGGCGGCAGCTGCAGGCGACGGGCATTTGTGGCCATTTGTCAGAATGCTCCCCTTCCTCCCTGGCCTGCCCTTCTGGAACATTTCTCTTCCACAGCCCTGGAGACAGGGCTCATCTAGGGATGGGAGGACCAGCAGGGGACAGGGAGTGCTCTCTGCACTCCACCTAAGGGCAAGGCTTCCTCCTGTGAGCTGGCTGTCATTCCCATCCATGGTACCACTGGGGTACCCAACCAGGGGTCCCATTCGCCATATACAGTGCATCCCATGCAATTTGTCCCCAGTCTTGGCAACAGCCATCTCAGTAGCCCCATTGTATTACCCCAACTGGGGTAAAGATATTATTGCATAAACATTGGGTCACACAGCTGGTCAGGAGTACCAGGCTCTGGGCCCCCCACTCTCCTCCCCACCCCCCACCCACACCAGGTGAGCAGGGGAGCCCCCCAGGCAATGGCAAAGCCCTGGTACCCGCGCTCTCTCCCCACACACACCCCATCCCCTAACAGCCTTGTTTCGATTTCTCTGGCGGTTTCTTGCCCGGAGTCTGCTGGTTCCAGCTGGGCCTAGGCTGGAGCCTGCCTGCCCACTGTTTGCACTTCGTGGTTTGGCCTCGCTGTTACCAAATGCTCTCGGATTTTTCCGGGCCTGGGGTGGGGAGGAATCTTGTCCAGCCTGGCCCCAAGGCATGGCTGGTATTCAGAGGGAAGCAGGAAACCAGTCCCTGATAATGCTGAGTTTACTGCGAGTTCAGTGACCTGGGATGGACATGTTTCTGGCATGTTGGCTCCAAATGTGGTTCATGTTCAGCACACAAGACCTTAAGGCCTCAGACACTTGTCCCCTCCAGCCCCAGGTCTGGCCTGTGGCGCCTCCCTGGAGCAGAGACTTGGAGTCAGGCGGACAGACGGGAGACAGGAGGGAGCACCGTGCTGGCACCAGCCCCGCAGCCAGGAGCTCAGGGACCACCCCACCCTCCGCACCAACCACTTGCCCTCTCGGGCACAGCCCGTGCCTGCTTCTTCTTTGGTGGCCGGAGCCTCAGGAAACCTGGACTCCTAACAGGGGGGCCTACTCACCCCTTCAAGGCCAGGCCTCCGTGGGCACAGGGGCAAACTCAGGAGGTCGACAGCCTTCCTCCAAGCCTGACCTTAAGACCGACCTGTTACTATTAATGTCACCTCGGCCCAGGGACCCTGGAAAAACTGTTTTTCTTCATTCTCTGGGTTCGCTGTTTTCCTGTTTATAAAATGGGGGCTCCTTTCCAGCACGCCCAAGACGTACCCCACCCTCCCCGAGACTCACTAATCCCATGACTTTGGTCAAGTCTTTGCCTCCCTGCACCAGAGCTTCATCGTCTGAACAGCAAAGATAAAACTCAGGGTTGTCATAAGGTTTGTTCTCCTCACAAAAGTCCTCCTGAGCCCCCGCTCCAGGCTAGGGTGGGGGTGCAGCCATGAACAGCACAAACAAGTTCCTGACCAAGAGGGCTCTCATGACTAGCCTGAGGAGGATTTGTCAGATGAAGATAAGGTCTCCAGAAAAGTAAAGCCGGGAAGGGGACAGGGAGTGCAGTGGTGTGTGGGAAATCAGGAAGGTAGCGCGGGGTCCTCTGGCAATATTGACAGCCAGAGGCCCAGCTGTGTCTCTCAGAACTCTGCTTCCTGGCCTGGGGCAGAGCAGGGTAATACATGCAGTCGGTGGGGCTCGGGAGTTGCTGGGCCAAGGTGAGTGATTTGGGGAGGCTTGGAGCCAGGCCCGCTGTGAGCAACGCCCTAATGTCCCCCGACAAACCTTAGAACCAGGGCCTCACACCAGCCCCAGGAAAAAGCCGGTTTCCTCAGGATGCTGAAAGACCAAGGAGAGGGTCCTCAGGTGGGCCCAGAGGTTTCCATAACTTCTGCTTTGCCTACTTTCCAGGCAGCTGTGCCTCCTGCTAAACGCAGAGAACATCTTTCACTCAATGGCAGACATCCTACTCCGAGAGGAAGACCTCAAGTTTGCCTCGACCATGGTCCACACCCTCAACACTATCCTGCTCACCTCCACAGAGCTCTTCCAGCTGAGAAACCAGCTCAAGGACCTGAAGACTCTGGTACTTGTGTCCATGGGCCCTGGCCCTGGATTTAATCCTGCATGCACGTGTGTACTCAGCCGTGCCAGCCCACGCCTCAGTCCCCGGGGATTGTCGGGGAGCAGACAGGATGAAATTGGAGAGTTCCCTGGTCCATTGTAAAATACAGATGCCCCTGTGTTGGCTACACATAAGCACCAGCCATGGGTGTGAGTCACAGCTGGTTTCCATGGAGCCAGAGCTGCAAAGGTCTCTGCCCACAGAAGGCTCTGTGCTCTTCTGTAGGCTCCACATGCCCTCCCTGACCCATCAAAGGCTGTGCCTTTTCCACTCATGACACCCCACTCCCACCCTGGAACTGCCCCCTTCCACACAGAGTGGGTTCAGTTCTGGGCCCTTGTGGTGGGACCCAGTAGGGTCATGGCCACTGGGCGATGCCATCCTGTCAGGGTCAGGCCTCGAGGTTGTCACTCCGGGTATCAAGTACACTGCTCTCCTCCTTGGCCCTGTCCCCCCACCCCCCACAGTCAGACACAGCTGTCTCACAAGGCGCCTTGTCGGAAGCCAGAGTGTCACAGCACTGCCTGTCCCAGGCTTTGGGTGAGGACCCAGCAGGGCTGCTCAGAGAGCAGGGAGGTGCTCAGCATCCTGCCATCCTGCTCTGGGGGATATGGTCAGCCCGGGGCCAGGGGCTGAGCTGCAGAGAGCCTCCAGGGATGGCCACCATCCTGGATATGCCAGGGGCTCCAGGGCTTTCGTTCCCAAATCGGGGCTGTGGCCACCACCCCCAGCTCAGACCCTGCCTCCGCCCCCACTCAGGGAGTCTCAGGGACATCAAGCCTGGTCTGAGGGCATCTGGGGCCAAGCTGCTCAGAACGATCCAGACCACACCCCTGCCTGCTTCCTGTGGTTCCTTTCAGACATTCGCAGAGGCTTTAAGAATTTTCCTCAGGGCAGGGGCTCCCCCAAATGTGGGCTCAGCTCCTGGGCTTGTTCCCAAGTGCAAGGTGGGCCACAAAGGAGGGAGGAGATATGGTATTTGAGGATGAGAGGAGGCGCTGCAGGGAGAGCCTGGGCCCTGAGGAAACATTTTCTTCACCCGTACTCTGCACCTCCTGTTACACCCCCTTCCAGCCCAGCAGGGTCCTGGAGAGGACAGTTACTATTATTTGCCGAGGGCAGAAATGCCAGCACAAGGGACAGGCTCACTCCCCACCAGGCCCTGCAGCCACCACCACGTGGCTCTGTGGGACCACGAGTAATGACAGGGTCTGAGGAAGAACTGTCAGCGTTTCCTTTGTGACAGCTTGTTCCCAACTGGACTGCCAAACAGCTCAGGGAGCTGATCTGGCTCCTGGCGTTCCGAAAGGAGCCTGGGTCTCAGGCTGTGGCCCTTCCCTCTCAGGTCCCTACATGGACCACGGGTGGGGAGGAGCTGGTGGGGAGGAGCTGGTGGGGAGGAGCTGGTGGGGAGGAGCAGGGTCTCTGTTAACTGCTCACACGTCTCCCCCTTAGGAGAGCCAGAACCTGTTCTGCTGCCTGTACCGCTCCTGGTGCCACAACCCGGTCACCACCGTGTCCCTCTGCTTCCTCACCCAGAACTATCGGCATGCCTACGACCTCATCCAGAAGTTGTATCCTTCACTCACTGAGCGTGTCCCCTTCCCGCCCACCATGGCTGATACCCATACTCCTGCCCTCAGGCTGGTGGTATCAGAACCCACATGGGCAGGGGGAGGGGTCATCTGCGGCCTCATTGAGGGGCGCTGGCCCTGGAGAAACCTTCTGAGTTGGGGATAGAGGCTGAGCAGACTGTGTAGGTGCAGGTGCTCGGGGGGACAGGCAGGAGTGCGCTCTGCTCACGATGGCTCCGTCTTGGCCGGGGGTGGGGCGAGAGAGGAGGCCTGGGAGCAAGGAAGGCTGTTGGGCTGCAGCAGGCAGGTGCAGGGGAGGCCTGTGGGCTTGAGCTGAATGACGGCAGTGCTGCTGGTGAGTAGCCCAGAGACGTTCGGGGGCCACAGAGCCAGAGCCCAGCAGGTTCAGCAGATGACACAGTAGGGAGAAGCGGGCTGAACAGGAGGCCTCAGGAAGAGGGAAGACCCCAGCGTGCCTCAGAACCTGCCTCAGCGAAAGGCATCCGTGATCAAGCAAACCAGCCTCTTTTGTGAATGCCTGGCTTGTGGGCCTGGATAAGAGCGCTTCTTAGGGTGCCCGATTGCCCTCCTTCCGTGATGGGCCAGGAGCTGGAGGCTAAGGAAAGAGGCCCTGAGATGTCTGCACTGAGGATGAGCTGTGGCCTTGCCTGGCTCCCCAGGTGCCTGCTCGCCTTCCACAACTTAGATTTGCTCCTGTCAGCCACTGCTGTGAGCCAGGCATCACGGGCCATATGCCTGCCGCAGCCCTGCTCTTGGCCTTGCTAACGGGCGTCCACTCAGGCAGGAGCAGGGGCCTTTCCTGCCCAGTCCTCCCCCACAGGCTGCAGCGCCGTGATCAGAGCCTTTCAGAGCCCAGAAGGCACTGGGAGAGAGCTGCCAGAGCAGAACCGGAGTGCTCGTGCAAGGGGGACAGCTGTGCCACTTTTCACTTAGAGGGACACAAAGGCAAAAAGAATAGACTAACATCCTTCGTGTGCTGAACGCTGTAACTTGGGCAGAAGCAGGTTCTGTGCTCGGAACCCGGGCCTGGTGGCAGGAGAGGTGTTCTGAGCTGCTGGGTCAAGCGCCAGCTCTTCACTTGCCCCCCCGGCTGAGGCCCCTCACAAATATAGGTTGTCATGGCCCAGTGGGCAGACGTTCCTTGACTGCCCACCCAGCGGGGACCTGGAGGTCACTGTGGATTTCCTCACGGAGGTGGACAAGCTGGTACAGCTGATCGAGTGCCCCATCTTCACATGTAAGGGCCCTGCCTCTGGCCTTGGGCTGGCTTGGCATGAGGCAGGGGTGAAGCCGCCCTCGGAGAGGAGGGAAGGAGGAGGGAGGGAGTGCAGTCACCCCAGGGATGCTCTAGAATGTCAGGAATGTAAGGCTGGGGATGGCAGAGCTGAGACCAGATGGAGCAGGGCTGGGACACATATGGCTCCTGCCCGTGTGCCTCCCGGTGGGGCTCCTGGACACACCAGCGCTGACAGCAAAACCCACCTGAAAGTTAGTACCATCCCTGCCAGGGAGAACTAGAGCAGTGCTGTCGGGACAGGTGGGCAGCCCACCCCACCCCCGCAAGCATGGCGCCCTCTGCCCTGGCTCTTAGGAGCCGTGGGGACCCTGGGCCCACCTGCTGGTGCTCCTGTGTACCCAGGAGCCACACACTCATCTCTGCAAAGCAGAGCTGGCATTGGCGGGGAGCTAATGGGCGGGAGCTGCCTGATTGTAACACCCAGGCTAAATGTGCAAAAGTGGCAGCTGGCTGGGGCGAGCACAGCTCTTGGCGCCTCAACACATGCAACGCCTTCACCCAGAGCAGGCGGCTCTGAATGAAACTCGCGTGCTTACGGGGCGGTGGGGAAGTAAGCCGGGAGGCAGTGCTGCCGGTGGCCACCTTCTTGCGGAGCAAGCCACCCAGGCCTCCTACTCTCTGGCAGCACCTCTGACCTATTCAGGCTGAGCCTATCGGCCTTCGCCCTGGAGCCCAAAGGCAGATGCAGAGGCCCCTCCCCCTTGCTCCCATCCAAAGAGAAGGCAGCTTCTCCAAACAGCCAGGCACCACTCTGGTAGATGCCCGGGAGACACAGTTGTGGAGGGAGACCCTTTTCCCAGCAGAGAACACCAAAGCCTGTCCCAAGTGGCCCCTGACCTGACATCTCACTTCCCCAAGGGCATCCAGGCACAACACCCTAGGTCCAGCCTGACCCTAGAAAAGCCACAAACATCTTCTCTCTAGGCCCAGGGCTTTGTTGGGTGACCACAACAGATGCAGCCTGGTCCTGCCCAGCACCCATTCCAACGCCAGGTTGCCTGGACCCCACTGATAGCTGGCTTGGTCCGAAAGCCCCAGCTTCCCCAGGGCCCAGGGGAGAGACTGGACTCAAAATAGGCCCACACTTCTGCTGGAGTTGCTACGGGCAACTGGGGGTGACTGCTCAGGTCCACACTGGTGGCTCCTGCCTCCTAGGGCAAGGGGAGGGGCTGCAGGAAGCCCCCTGCTTCTCCCTGGCCCCAAGGCCTGGTGGCATCCTCTTCCAGGGTGACCCCAGCCCCTGCACAGCTGCTGCTGGGTCACATGGCCTCTCCAGAAGAGGGGTCTCATCCTCCAGAAAGGGTACCCCGCACTGGGCCTAGACACACAGGAGGGAGAAGCCGGTGACTCTCCTGGAGGGGTTCAGAGGAGAGAAGCATGGCCCTGTTTAGTTGGGATGGGTGCTGGGCAGGACCCAGGGTGCATCTCCTCCCGTCGGGTGGGGGTGCTGGGCAGGGCTGGTATCTGAGGTGGGTTTCCCAAAGCCCCTACCAGAGACACTCCTGGCTTGGTTTGTGTTTAAGCCACACACAAAAGCATTTTTCCATCCTGCCCTCCCTCAAAGCTGTCCTAATCCAGTCTTTCTCTCCAGCTCACCCTATTTATAACTCTCTTGTGCTGGCACGTGTGGAGCAGACCAGGGAATCTGGTACACTGCAGGCCCCAAGCCCCCTCGTTACCAGGGAGGCAGTGAGTGTGGGGGCAGGGTCTAGGCCCAGCAGCAGGTTGGGAGTCGCCAGGCTGAGGTGACTGTTGGGAAGATCAGACAGATGGGCAGGTGGGTAGGTGGGAAGAAAGAACAGTGAGATCATGGGGACAGCTAAGTGCTGCTGGAGGAGGGGCAGGCATCTGGCTGTTGAGGAGTGCCCCTTGCTCGAACCACAGCCACCTGGCTGGCCCTCTCCTAGTCAGCCTAAGGGGTAGGGTAGGGCCGTGCCAGGCCCTGACCCCTGACCTCTGCCCTCCCGTAGATCTGCGCCTGCAGCTGCTGGATGTGAAGAACAACCCATACCTGATCAAGGCCCTGTACGGCCTGCTCATGCTGCTGCCCCAGAGCAGCGCCTTCCAGCTGCTCTCCCACCGGCTCCAGTGCGTGCCTAACCCTGAGCTGCTGCAGACCGAGTAAGTGCTGGGCGGGACTGCTGCCCTCTGCCTCCATGGGGGTCTCCCTTACCTCAGCGTCACACCCCTGTGTCACTGTGGACCCTGTCCACCCCACAGCCACCTGGCCCTTGGGCCTCTCATTTCCATATCAGAACTCCAGGCTGGGGAATTCTGGGAGTAAGTGGTAAGTGGTAGTGATACCCTCTAAGCAACCAGGGTTGAGTTAATCTAAAAAATCAGAAGGCGTGTTGCAGTCACTTAGAGGCCCCTAGAGAGAAACTCCCCTCCGTCTGTGGGAGAGGCTCAGACCTGGGCTCCTGAAGACCCCGGCATTGCTGGGACCTGCCCAGTCCCTCCTGGGTGGGTGGGAGGTAGGAGTGTACCCGTGGCTTCACTGCTTGGGTCCTGCCCCCGAGAACAGGTCCTAGACACCTCCACCGAGGGGCCCAGCATGGCAGCTCTGGCAGGGGCTGCAGCCCCAGTGGTGGGGGCGGTCCAGGCTCCCACCCGAATCCACTACTGGCCCGGCCCCCAGAGCCTGTTGGGCCGTGTCTATATTTGGTAACCCTTGGAGGCTTTGCCTCATCCACAGGCATTTGGCATCCGAGATGGAAAATTTCACTTGTCAGGTCGCCATGGAAACAAGCAGAGCCACTGAGAAGATTTACGCTGAATGGAGCGCACCCAGCTTGCATCAGATGCCCTGTGTGTCTAGAATTCCCTCCCAGGCTGTTGGAGCCACTCGGCAGGCCTGGCGCCTCGCTCCCTCGCAGGGCCTTCGGCCTTTGCCCTTGGGATGCATGCAGGCAGCCTTGAGATGGGCCTGCCTGGCACTTGGGGTCCCGAATGCGATCCGAGCCCTTGTGCCCTCCGTACCACCCCTCCCACCCAGCCTGGCCTCTCCAGAGCCTGGGTGTGGGCACCTCACTAGTTGTCTGCCCCAGGCCAGCTGGAGGGGCTTGAGCCCTTAGCAAGTGAGGTCCCTGGGCCAAGGCCCAGCTCCTGCCTCCCCGACCCTCTCCCCAAACTGCAGCTCTTCAGGGTGGCAGTGCTAGGCACTGTCCCAGCTGCTCATGGTGTCAGCGGGTAATCCCCAGGGGAGCAGGGAGTAGCCATGGAGTTGGGTTTGCATTTGGAGAGAGGCCCTGAAGCCACACCAGGCCTTGCCTCTACACTGGCCTTTCTAATACCCAATGGGCATTAGGGTCGCCCTGGCAGGCACTTAGGAAGGAAGGTGCAGCTGAAGGGGACAAGGGGGCAGGAAGGACTGCTTCCCTGTGACCTCTGGTTTCCCCCTGGGAACCAGCCTGCCTTCCTAGAGGAGGCCGCTGGGCCGGGCCACGGACCCTACACTACAATGCTAAGGGCAAGTCTCCTCTCCAAGTTCTGCCCGTTACATCTCCTTTTCTTAGAGTAGTCAGACCCTCTCTGCGTACCCCAAGCCCGGGTAGAGCAAATTGGCAGAGGGAAGCTAGGAAAATGAGAATTCCCTCAGAATATCCCATGGTCAGTCAGCGAAGTCTCGGAACAAGGGATTGAGGCCTCTGGGTAGAGAAGCCTACAGGTCAGTGGACGGTTCACAGGCCTGGATTAGGATCTGATCCGAGCTCTGCCGGGGATTTGCTATGTGACATCAGGCAGGCCCCACACTCTGTCCGGGCTCTTGGTTTCTGTGTCCATAAATGAGCATTTGGACTAAATGGTTGCTCGAGGCTCTGACTGGTCTTCACGGCCCTAGGTTCCCAGCCTTTCTTAGCAAGGCCCTAGGCAGAGCTGTCCCAGATGCAAGCAGGCAACAGTGGGCGAGGAAGGGGCTTCATGAACAGCTGGGGGAGGGGTCAGATTGCAAAGTTGGGCACAGAGGGACAGCTCACACTCTGGAGAGGGGGCTGAGGACAGTCTCAGCCCTGAGAGGGACAGGCAGCTGGAGGGCAGCCTCAGGTTGCCTGACAGGCCTGCAAGCTGGAACAGCTGGGGCAGTTGCTGCGGTCCTTGCCCCTCCCTCTGTGTGCTCAAGGCGCCGGCAGGGCTAGGGGACCCTGGCTTCCCTCAGGCTTGCGGGCCACTCCTCAGAGACCATCTCCTCAGTGAGGCAGGAGGGATCCTCTGAAAGAAAAGCTGATGACACCATCATTAGCCTGGTGACAGGTGTGTGGGTGGGGTGGCAGGAGAGAGGGTCAGCTTTGAGTCCTGGAATCCAGCTCTGTGCTGCTAGCTGGGTATCCCCCAGTCATTCACTGTCTGAGGTTTATTGTGAACACGGAGAGAACGTGAAGGCCTGAGCAGTGGCCGTGTCCACTATGAGAGGCAGGGAGAGGAGCCCTGTCCTCCATGCTCAGAGGAGACCCCTACCCAGCCCCATAGGACACACCCCTTCCTGCTCCCAAGACTTCAGGCCAGGAAAGCTCCGTCCAAAGAGAGACTGACTCACTGCGGACAGGACTTGCTACCATAAGGGCCCAGAGCGCAAGGTGCAGCCCACTCCTTCCCCACCCCCACCCTCACCGTGGCCACATCTGCATATCACCTTAGGTTTGCCATCCATTGCTGGCATCTCCACAGACACCCCTCATCTCAGTCCTTACTCTGGACCTAATGTTTTGGCTTGCCAGGAGTGTGAGGGAGCAGCATACACACCCGTGGACGCCCAGCATCAAATGACTACTTGAAATAGCTGTGTGGCCTCATGTTTTCAGGCCTGGGTTAGGGTAGCATCTGGCCACCCCCTAGAGTTAGAGTTCCAAGTTCCAGGGTGTCCCTCAGCCTCCTCAGAAGCACAGGTTGCTCTCTTGGGGCAGTGGCACCTGGGCCACAGAGTACTGACAGGGAGGCCCCTCCGCTGTTCCCAGGAGTTGAAAGCAGCAGCCAGAGTCCAGAATGCTGCACCCCTAGAGCAGGCCCCACTCATCTCCTTTTGATCTTTGTTGAACTAATGTTGCCTGAGCCCCAGCTCACGAGGCAAGGCCTGAGGCCCAGGAAAGAAACAGCCACAGCCACCAGCCAAGGTGTTTTCAGGTGGTACTTTCAACAGGAAGGCAGGAAGGAAACAGGCTGGTAGGGTTGCAGGGGGCCACCTCCAGACTCCAGAGGCATCCCAACCATGGAAAGGATTCCCACTGCCCCTGGTCCTGCCCCAGCAGCCTGGTGGGTGGTCAGCGATGCCTGTCAGGTTATGACCATTGGTTGGTTGCCTGTACCTCACCAGGGGCCAAGCTCAGTACTGACAGTTCCATTTGGGTAAAGCCCCAAAATTGTGTTTCCCCCAAAATGAACTGAGTAACGGATGTGCCCCAGGCCTCAAGCTGCTGGGCCCTGGCTGGCCTCACCTCAGGGCAGAGCTGTAGCCACACTGTCCGTCGATCAGGTACCTAGGTCTGGAGGAATCCCCACAACCCCATGGCATGGCTCCTGTGGCCACCCCGTTTTACAGGTGAGGAGGCTGAGTCACATGTCCAAGGTCAAATGGCTAGGAAGTGGCATTGTTACTATTGAGCTGTGTCTGTCTATGCCCTGTGCTTAGCTGCTGCCTGGACACCCCCCACCCCGACCCCATATTGGGGTCTGTTCATGAATTTAGAAGGTCCAAGGATGAACAGCTCACAGCCTTCATGAGACCCCTCACTTAGAGCTCCAAAGGCCACCAGGCCTCAGGGGCTGGAGGAAGATACTTGCCAGCCCACACAGATCTGCTTCCCTAAGCCAGTGAGGTTATATGAGGGAGGAGCAGTCTACCATGTGACTCTGCGGGGGGCATGGTTAGGAATGGGCCAGGGGCCTAAGGAGAGCTAGTCCCAGGGGCAAGCTAAACACTGGGCTTGAAGGGGGCAGCAGAGCAACTACATTGCACGACAAGGGAGCATCAGGCACATTGGAGTTGTGCAGTGTACAACCTGTGCTGCTGTACAGAGCAGCTGGGGAAGATGGTAGCAATAGAAGTTGTAGGAGCCATCAGCATGCTCAGTGTTGACACTAGCTTTCCTTCCCCGGGGGCAGGGAATGACTGCAGGCCTCTGGGCCCCAACACTCAAAAACAGTTGACCGGCCAAGTTGAGGGTCCAGTAGAGACTCTAGCCATCCTTGTTGTCCCTGGCGCTAGCCTGGGCCCCAGAGAAAGGGCCAGGCTGCCTCCTCCCCTTTATCCCTGGATCCTCTTCCAGGCCCCAGCTGGCTTCCTGGCTGGCTGTTAGCCCTGGCTTTCACCCCAAAGGGAGCCACTCGTAAACAGGAAATGCTTCTCAATGCAATGCCTACTCTGGGCTCCGTTGCCAGCCCACAGGCTGAAGGCCATATCCAAGCAGCAGTGTTGACTGACTCACCAACTGTGGGGGAGGGGATGCTCATCGGGCTCCCCAACTCCTTGGGGCTGTTGGGGAAGGGATGCTGGACCTGAGGCAGACAGACTCCCTGAGGGTGAGTTCCACCAGCCTGTGGCCCTGCCCTCCTGTGCCAGGTGCTGCCTGCCCCCCAGCAGCCCCCACAAGTGCTGAGACACTGATGCTGGCCCCTTCTGCTTCCTCTCCCCAGAGATAGTCTGAAGGCAGTCCCCAAGTCGCAGAAAGCAGATTCCCCCAGTATCGACTACGCAGAGCTGCTGCAGCACTTTGAGAAGGTCCAGAAGAAGCATCTGGAAGTGAGGCACCAGCGGAGTGGGCGTGGGGATCACCTGGACCGAAGGGTTGTCCTCTGACAGGCCTGGCATGGAGAAGCGTCCACGGAGTGGTCCCATGGAGCCTTTCCCAACAGTCCGAGGACCTAACTCAAGGGTAGGGCTGGCTCTGGCCACCCGCCCAGGGCAGGGTAGGGGGACAGAGGCTGCTCTGTCCACCCAAGCTCCTCTCACAGCCCAGCCCCCCGGGCTTCCAGCATTCTCAGCTGCACCCCGGCATTCGGACAGAGCTGGCTTCTCACCAGGGTGGGGCCACAGCCTCAGACACCACCTATCCTCTGGAATCGGTCTCTTTCTAATACCCTCTTGTAAAGAGCTTTACCTCCCCAGCCCACCAGAGTTCTGGCCTCGTGTGATGTGTGTATACATCATACCTGTGTGCACATAGAGACCAGCACAGAGGTCCGTATGAATGATGCACCCCCGCCCCAATAAAGAAATGACAGAAAACCCTTGACCTGTGCCCGCCTGTTCCTTCTCACTGGCGCCTGCCCCTGAACCTTGCCAGCTGTCCTGAAGACCTGGTCTCAGGGTGGCCCCGAGGAGTGCTGGCTACACTGGGAGAGGCTGGTCACTGCATACTGACCTGCCTGGAACCCTGAACCCTTCCTGGGCACCTAATCTGACTTTTCCATTAGGATTCCCCTGGGGACAATGGGACATGTCCCCATTGGACAGATGACCATTTCTGAATGAATGGTCATTGCACACTGCAGATCCCTGGATGAAAGAGAAGGCCCAGACTAGTGCGAGGAGGAAGAGGGCTTCCCAGGTGCCCACCCCTGGGCTAAATTGTTTGGCTAAATGAGCCTCACCTTTCAGCACCTGGGACCTCCTGACCCAGCGTAGGGAAGCCTTGGACTGATCTAAGGAGCTCCTAAGTGGCCCTCACAGCCCCAAGGATGGGGGAGAAGGTGCTTTTCTCTAGAGCCCCAGCCGCCCCAGGAGTATGGGTTTCCCTGCTGGAGTCTCCAGGATGTCAGGCTGCACTGGCCCTGGCCCACGTGCACACAGTACGTTCCCACACACGTGTACCCAGGCATCAGGGACTGGGGACACAGCCCACTTCTGCCCTGCTGGTCCAAAATGGACCCCACCCCCCCAAGGAAGGAAGTTGCCTGAGGACCAAGACACCTCCACCCCAAATCCTGGTCACCCCGCTTGTTAAAGGAGCCAAAGAACTCTGGAGGAGGGTCCGAGCTCGTCAGTGTCTGGGATGAAACCTCTCAAGGCGGGTGGCCCCTGGAACACCCTGTGCCCCTGCTGTGTGTGCTGTATGTGTCCTGCGGGATGCCCCCGAAGGACCCCAGCCCGCCGCCCGTCTGCTGAAAGCGCGGGAAGCCCCCGACCGGAGACCAGAGGCTGGGAGGCGGCGGTGAGCCCCTAGCCGGGGGCGGGTCCCACTCCCGCGAGAGAGCCGGCGTGCTCCGCCCCAGCGCCGCCCCCGACCCGCGGTGGCGCCCTTGCCTGCCGCCCGGCTCGCCGGACCAGTCTGGCCGCGCCGGGTTCGGATTTCAAAGCTGTGGTGCCTGGCGGCAAATGGGCCTGCGCCCTCCCGGCAGTTCCCACAGCCCCTCCCGCCGCCACTCCCCCTCTGCGTCCCCCTCGCCGCGCCCACGTGACGCCCGCGCCGCGGCGGCTCCGGTTACCGCCGCCTCAGTCCCCGCGCCGAGGCTGCGCCGCCAGCTGCCCGCGCCGCGCCGCGCCCCCCGCGCCGCCGCCAGTCCCGCCGTGACATGGCCCGCGCCGCCCTGCGGCGGCCCGCGACCCCGGAGCGTGGCGCGGCCTGCCGCTAAGCGCGGCCCCGAGGCGGCTGGCCCGGCCCGGCCCCGGAGCGAGCGCCCGCCGCGGCCCGGCTCCCCCGGGTCGCTTCCCTGCGCCCCGCCTGAGCCCCGCTGCCGCCCGGCCGGAGCATGGAGACGGCGGAGAAGGAGTGCGGCGCCCTGGGCGGGCTCTTCCAGGCCATCGTCAACGACATGAAGGTAACGGGGCGCGCGGCGCGAGCGCGGATCCTCTCGGGGGACGCGTGGCGGCGGGCAGCACTGCCCCGCTGTGTCCCTGCGCCGCGGGGTCCGTGTGTCCTTGTCTGAGTGTGTCCGGCCTGTGTCTGCTGTTCCTCTGCGTCTCCGGGAGCGCGTCGGGAGGGTGTGGGTGCCCGTGTGTCAGGGTGTCCGTACGGTCCCCGGGGTCTATGCCCGGGGTCGTCCGGTTGCGACTCCCCCGTGGGGTCCTGACCCGACCCTACACACACCCGGGCTCCCTGCACTCCAGACCCCCAAACCATGAATGGGGTTTGGCTCGGGGCGATTCTACCACCCGTTAACTGGTCCGGTCTCTCCGGCCTCCGCCCCCTACACCACCATGGCCTCCCCACCTCCCTCCCCTCCCGCCCCCCCCCAAGGCTGGCCTTGGAGCCCAGACAATGCTGTCACCACCAAAGCAGGGAAAGCCGTTAACTCCTTCCCCACCGGCCTTGGCCACTGCACCCGACCCCCCGACTGCCTCCCCAGGTCCCGACCTCCGCCACAAGCCCCAGGAAGCTTCAGGACTCCAAGGTCTCCAGGACTGTCCCTGCCTCCCAAGGCCTCTGTCCTCACCTTGGAAGAAGGAGGGGAGAAGGTTGGGGTTGGTGGAGCAACACCAGGGGAGGGCCTTCCCTACCTTACTTCCACGCCAGGCCCTCAGCTGCAGACCCCTCCCCAGGATTGCCCAAGGTCAGGCTGGAGCAGGTCACCCGTTCCTGACCCACCACTGGCTCACCAGGTGGGGAAACTGAGGCCTGGGACTGGCTCAAGGTCATTAAGAGACTGTGGGATGCTGTCCCTCACCTCACCCCTCATTGTTGATCTAGGAGATGAGGGGCATCCTGTCCCCCAAAGAGGCCAGGGTTTGGCCAGGCTGACTCAGGCTAATGAGGCGAAGAGAAGGTCTAGCTCCATTGACAGGATAGGGGGTCAGGAACCAGCATTCCTACCCTTTTTGGGGGGTGGGGGGTGGAGAAAGAACAAGGGAGAGAACTGGGTTCCCCGTGGGAGCTCCTGAGATCCCCCACCCTCCCGACCTATCACATACTTCCAAGTACACAGCATGCAATCCCACGGTGATATCACAGGCCCAGGGGGAAACACCACTCACTCAGGTGCAACCTGCCCCCCCAGTGCCTAGGCAGGCCCTTCCGGGGAAGGGGATTGCAGGCAGGCCAGGGACTCCTGGTGCTGCCAGGAGAACAGCCCCAGGGGCAGCTGCCAGATAGACTGCCCCCCCCAGAAGCGGACTGAAGCTACCTTGGCCAGGGACTGCAGAGCTGGCAGCATGCAGGTGCCCCCACGCCTGTGTGGGGTGCTTCCCTTGAGACCCCCATCCCTTACAACTCCACCTCCAGGCTCTTCTGCCAGCCCTCAGAAATCCTGGCCTCTCTGTGCCCTCAGCAGCCCCTCCTGCCATGTGGACATCATAGCCTTGGCACTGGGATCCCCTCCTGGGACCCAGCGGTCCAGACCACGCTCCCCCAGCCACTCCCAAGGCAGGCTGAGGGTGGGACCTTCCCGCACCGTCTCCCACTGACAGTCTCTCCAAAAACACTGCAAAGAGCAGCAACTTTTGCTTAGAGAAGAGGGGCAGGACTGCCTCCCTCCCTCTCTAGCCCATTTGCAAAGAAATTTGGGATGAGACAGAGGGAAACAGGCTCAGATGGTAGCAAGAGTTCAGGGAGGATTTTCTGATATGTGGAGGCAAAATGGGAGAAGTTTCACCTGGCGTGATGCCAAGTACCAGTATTCCCCTACCTAGGCCACATGCACGTGCGCTGGCCTGAGACAGGCAGGGGACTGGGCCACCTGGAGGCCCATCACCTGGATTTAGGGAGCAGCTGCTGGCTCTTTCCCTCTGTGTCCTGAGCCACAGAAGCAGCCAGGCTCCCCCAGAGGAAGGTGGCAGGTTGAGAAGACCGAGCTTGCCTTGTGAGGTCTCTCCACAGTGTGTCCACACGTCCCACAACAGCCCACCCCGGCCCATCTGGAGGCCCAGACACTGGCCTGTGGGTCAGGGGAGAAGGCTCCTCAAGCCGCACCTGGAACCTGGGGGCAACACTCAGGGATGGGGAGGGGTCTCTCAAGAGCATTTCCTGCCAGCTGTGCCTCATTTAACTCAGCTTAGATGCCTACTGGGTGCCAGGCTGCTCATTGAAGCCCATAGAGGGGCAGGGGCTTGCCCAAGATGACAGGAGTAGCGAGGCACCTGCAGCAGGTGAAGGAGGCCTCCACCCAGCACGGGCCCATCCAGAAAATGGGCTCCTAATTTTTGCCTACTCTCAAGGGTGGGGAGTGTCACCCAGACACAGAGGCAGGAATCCTGCTAGGGTTAAATGAGCACTTACTAGGTGCTGGCACAGTGCTAAGTGTCTCTACACTGACTTAACAACAGAGGTGCAGTTCCCATCCCGATCTTCCAGGTGAGGAGACAGGCTCAGAGGGGGCCCTGGCTCAGGGTCACCCAGGAAGCCCCCTCTCAGGGACTGTAGCCTGGGTCATTTACCTGCACGACCCACGTCTGGACCACGAGCACCGCCTGGCAGTCTCCAAGCACCAGGGGCCCCAGCAGCCTCCTCATGGGTCTCATCCCATTCCGTACACACCTCTAGCGACAAGCACGTCACCTGTCCCCTCCAGAGCAGCTCACTGCACTGGGGGAAGGAAGAGCTGGGTGTTTCTCCCATCCCTGTGGACCCTGCCACCTCCGCACCCTTGATGTCCAGATACTCATCTCCCCTGGAAGTGAACAGTCAGGGGATCAGATCCTGACTGTGTCACTCGGAGGCCTTGGGCAAGTCTAACCTTAAGCTCTAGCCTTAGTTTCCTCACCTGTAGAATGGGGGTGATAACAGTATTCATTTTACAGGGCTGTTGGAAGAATTCAGTGCCATCACAGTGACAGGGCTCAGCACAGAGCCTGGCCCGCCACAAGCACTTGATGAACAGTAGCAATCACTGTCCCTAGTAGAACAACCCAGGGTCTTAGAGCCAGACGCCAGGCCATGGCCAGGGTCAGGACACTCCCCTGGGGCACTGGCTGCTCCGGCCCCTCAAAGCCTTGTCTCGGGTCTTTTATGAATAACCAGTGGAGACCCCAGTCCTTAGTGACCAAGGTTCTTGGTTCATCTGCTGAGGAGGAACAGCCTGGCCTCCCCGTGCCCTCTCTTGTCCCCTCCCCACGGGAAAGCGAGGCTGTGAAGTCTGGCTGAGTCGCTCTCCGCATGGGCCCCAGCCCAGCAGGGAGTAGGGACCTATCTCATCCCGCTTAGCCTACTCGCTTGCTCTGTCAGACTGCCTAGAGGCTGCTTCAGGGGCTAAGAAGGTTTCCTGAGGTCCAGCACAGCTGCCTCTGTACCCCTGTACCCCCAGCATCGTCTCTCCTCCCTGGAGGTCTCAGCAAGGCTTCGGGCTGGAGGGCTTGAGGTGGTGGGAGGGTGCCACCTTTCAGAAGACCACTGGGAGTGCCAAGGTGAGGGTCAGCTCCTCGGGCCTGCCAGGGATGACCTCCCAGGCCCCTTTCCCCTGAGCTGTGCCTGCATGGAGACAGCCCACCCGCAGCCTCCCCCTCCAGTTCCAGCCTGTGTGAACTTCTCAAATATTTGCTTTCCCTGGGCACTGTTTGGGCGGCTGGGACGGGAGGGAGTTTCTGAGGCTCCCAGAAGCGGCCCCTGTCTCCTTTCCACCCCTGCAAGCTGTCCTCAGCTGAAGAGGCCATCTCGAACCTGCCCCGGGGTTCCAGCCCAGCAGAGCCTCCCTCTGAAGCCAGGGGGCTGGGGTTTCCATCTTGCCCCTTTCGTCAGAAATAGCCCCACCCCCAGCACCCCATCCCACATGGAAGGGAGGGTTGGAAGTCCCTTGGGCCTGGGGTTTTGTTAGCCCAGGACCCCCTTCAAGGATCGAGGCCTCCAAATGGGCCCTTGGGCCGGGGCTGAGGTTCCTCCAGGACCCTGCAGCTGTGGGAGGGCACGTTAGACGGAAAAGCCCCTTGATCAGACTGGACAACGCGGTCGCCAAGAGCTGGCCTCCCTACTGGGAAACCCCCTCCCAATTTGGAGCTTTGGGCCAGGCTGGGATAAAGGCCACACTGTGTCCCCAGGAGGGGAAGGGAGCCGGGGGTGGAGAAAGGTGGCTCTGTTGGTCGCACAAGGCCCCATTCAGCCTGGGGCCTGGCTGTCCTGGGCAGGCTGGCTGGGCCCTGCAGCAGCCACATCCTCCCCAGGCCTGGGAGCCACTGCTGCTGGCCTGCAATGGACGGATGGCCGGGCTGGCAGAGCTTCCGGGGCACATAGTGGGGGCCCCCAGAGGCCCCAGTGTAGACCTGGTGTGCCTTGAGCCCTGCCATTGTACACAGTGCCATATGGAACACCCCAGCCTGTGTCCTGGAGAACGTGCTGTTCATCCGAGATCCCCTGCTAGGCCCCTGGGGAGGCCCGAGGAGACAAGACCTACCTGCCATTTACTATTTGCGTCTCTCTTGACGGAGGATGCAGACCGTAACAGTCCCCACTGTAGACAGGAGGCCGAACTTCCTGTCAGGTAGGAGGGATGAGCAAAGGCGCCTTTTCCCAGGACCAGGGCTTTCTCATGCTCCATGGCTCTGTCCCTGGTCCTCTGTCCTCCCAGAGGGCCCAGGAGCCTCCACAGGGGCAGGGCTGCTCTCCCAGAAATTGCCCAGGGTCTGAATGGAGCCCTGCAGCCCCATGTCTCACTTCCTCTCCCATCTCCTCGGCAGAGCTCCTACCCCATCTGGGAGGACTTCAACTCCAAGGCCACGAAGCTGCATTCCCAGCTGAGGTGAGGCTGCTGGGGGTGCCCCAACTGGGGGGGAGGGCGGAAGGGAGCGCACCTCACCACAGACCATCCCACTGTCCATCTCCCCAGGACCACTGTGCTGGCTGCTGTGGCCTTCTTGGATGCCTTCCAGAAAGTGGCCGACATGGCCACCAACACCCGAGGTGGGGAGGGGGCGTGGCTGGAGGTTGGGGCGGCTCCAGGTCAGGCTTGGAGGCTGGAAAGGCTGAGTGCAGTATGAGCTGAGCCAGACCCAGTCTGCACCTTGAGTTCTGCTCCCTAATGGAAGGAGCTGGTTGTAGAGAGAGTGAGGCTCTTGTCACTAGAGGCATGCAAGCAGAAGTGGGTGAACCATGACAGGAATGTTACAGGGGGGTTCTGTTCTGGCTGTGGGTGGGCCTTTGACCCCTCAGCCCCAGTACTTCATTTCCTGTCAGTGAGTCTGATTATGGCTTCGTCTCAGCCACCCCCATCTGCCCTTCTGAGAGCACAGGGGCAGGTGAGCCTTCCCTGTAGGCCGGGCCATCTCTTCTTTCTGGTCCGAGTAGCACGGACCTGGGCTCCTGTTCCTTGGGGCGGTGAGAACTAAGGCAATGTGTGTGTGCCGGGCCTCTTACTCCTGTGTCTGGGCACCTGGAGGGGGTTTCTGATGGGGTGGGAGGGGATTTTGCCCAGTCTTTGGTTCTGGCCTCTCGCAGCCGGGTGAAGGGAGGCTCCTGGCCTTGACCACCAGAGCACCCGCAGCTGCAGGAGGCTGGCATAACCTGCGTGGGCAGGGCCTTGGTCCCACACGGAGGAGAGGCTCAGTAACTACTGGGAAATGATCAAATCCCCCTCTGGGGCCGGCAGGATTGCAGAATGCTGGGGGCAGGGAGCGGGCTGCAAGTGGGGCCTTTGCTGGCCAGCTCGCCCCCTCGTGGCCGAGACCGGGACTGCAGAGGCCCAGGCGGGCCCCTACCCACGCCGTGCGCTTGCCTCGCCAGGGGCCACGCGGGACATCGGCTCAGCGCTCACGCGTATGTGCATGCGCCACCGCAGCATCGAGACCAAGCTGCGGCAGTTCACTAAGTGAGTGGCCGCTGCGGGCGGGCAGGGTTGTCGCAGGGAGACTCTTCCGGTGGCCCTGACCTATACAACCCCTGTCCACAGCGCGCTGCTGGAAAGCCTCATCAACCCACTGCAGGAGCGCATCGAGGACTGGAAGAAGTCAGTCAACCAGCTGGACAAAGACCACGCGAAAGGTGGGGCGGGTGCTTGGGATGGCGCTTCCCGCCACCACCTCGCAGAGACACTCATCATAGTGCTCCTCTCTCATCCCCTGCACAGAGTACAAACGAGCCCGGCACGAAATCAAGAAGAAGTCTTCAGACACGCTGAAGCTGCAGAAGAAAGCGCGCAAAGGTAGAGCCCAGAGCAGCCCATGGAGGCACAGTCCCACCAGCCCACTCCACATTCCCCGCCGCCCTCTGAGGCGCCCCAGGGCATCATCCTGGCCGGAGGGGCCCTATGCTGGACACAGGACCCTCTAGTCTGTTGGGTGGGACAGAGGGAGCCTCCCTGCATCCCAGACCTGGCCCCAGACCTCCCCTCTCAGGGAGGCGGCAGGAGGCCCCACAGGCCCAGGCACCCCACCCCACCCCAGGAGTGGCTCTGTCCATCCGGCTGTCTTTCACACATTCTTTCTTTCTCTGTCTCTCCTCCCACATCTTTCCTGTAGAGCTACTTGGTAAGTCAAATGTCCGTCCCTCCAGCTGCTCCTCCTGTCCTTGTCGCATTTGTCTGTCTCCCCCAGCTCAGGGCCATTGGAAGGAGCCTCTCCAGGACAAGGAAGAGCAAGGAAGGCAGTTGGTCCAGCGAGGGAGGGGCCTGGGGCACAGTCCCCCTGGGGTCCCCAGTACCCCTGGCCAGGGATGAGTCCGGGGCCACCGCTGGGTCAGTCTGCCAGGCCATGCGGGCTTGGACGGGGCCAGGTGGGGGCACAGGCCCTGGCTGCCCTATCCCGGCCCAGCCTAGAGCCCTTACCTGTCGCTTTCCCACTTCTTGTCGCACCACTCCTTCACATCACCCTCTTGCCTCTCTCTGTCTCTCTCACTGCTTCTTGGTGTTGCTGTTGCTGTCCTTGTGCAGAGCTCAACGGGGGCCCACACTAAAACACCCCCTTCCCTGCCCTCCAGGATGCAGCCCCACATCTCCTGACCATGGCCTGCCCAGCAGCTGAGCCCCACGCTCCACTCTGTCCTGCTTCCACACTGCTTTCCTGTATCCTGGGAAGCAAGGGGGCGCTGTTCAGTGGGAGTGAGGGTGTCCTGGGGGGTGGAAGACTCAGCTGTTGTGGAGGTTGCCGCTGGGCTTCCCCTGAGCACAGCTGTTCCAAGGGCAGCCCTGAGTCTGCCCAGGACGCTGCTGACCCCAGGTCCTGGGTGGCTTGGCAGCTTTGGTGTCTTTCCCATGTGCATGTCTGTCTGTCCTCTTTGCCTGCTCTGGGGACCAGCCCCTCCACAAGCCTTGGAGTCCTGACTGCCCTCCCCGTCCCCAGGCCCCCATGGCAGTGCCCAGCCCCATGGCCAGGGACACCATCCCGGGGCCTGAGCCCCAGATGCAGCGAGCCTCTCCTCCCTACCCCTCCAGGGAAAGGAGACCTGCAGCCCCAGCTGGACAGCGCCCTGCAGGACGTCAACGATATGTACCTGCTGCTGGAGGAGACAGAGAAGCAGGCGGTGCGCCGGGCCCTGATTGAAGAGCGCGGCCGCTTCTGCACCTTCATCACCTTCCTGCAGCCTGTGGTGGTGGGTCCTTGGGGTGCGAGCGGCGCGCAGAGCACCCCACAGTCAGGCTCGTTGAGCAGTCCCCTCGGCATGCCACCACCCCCACATTCCAGGAAGGAGGATTTGGGCCCAGCTTGGCTTGAGCTCTTCTTGGTGACTTGATGGTCCCGGCAGGTTAGGCGGAGCCCAGAGTTGACCCTTTGACCGCAGAGAAAGGCCACTTCTCAGGGATCCCTGGCTGGGTGCATTTGGGGCCACATGGTCCTCGCCCAAAGGCAGGTCTCCTAGCTCATCATCACTGATGTGCTCTGGACACGTGTTCTCACCAGCCCCAAGCTGGGCACACCCCGCCGGCAGCAGCCCCAGCAGCCCCGGCTGGCGGGGAACGGGGAGGACAGGCCAGGGGAGGCCTGTTCCTGCAGGGTGGCGGGCAGCGCCGGGCTCGCGCTCCTGACACACTGCTTCCTCAGAACGGGGAGCTGACCATGCTGGGGGAGATCACCCACCTGCAGGGCATCATCGACGACCTGGTGGTGCTGACCGCAGAGCCCCACAAGCTGCCCCCCGCCAGCGAGCAGGTAGTTAGCCCTGGGGACGGGGCGGGGCGTGGGGAGGGGATGGCCTGCCCTTGGTCAGGGGCAGTAGATGAGGAAAGGAGACAGCATTTGGGGGAGGCAGCTGGGGACAGAGGACTAGACATGTCCTGACACCCACTGTGAGGTATCCAGGCGCACCTGCCCGGGTGAGGGGTGGTGTGCCCAGACCCAGGGGGGCCTCAGACTGAAAGCAGATGGGCAGAAGTTCTGCGTGTGTGGGCTTGGCCCTGAGTTTGCTCCCGGCTCCACCTGAACAAGCCGGACAGAGCTGGTGCTGCCTGCCCACGCCACCCGCACTGTGCTCCCCTGGTCCAGCCCTGTGGCACTGCTCTTCCTGGGCACTGACTGAATGTCCAACACTCTGCCATGCACTTTCCACACCTCATCTCATTGACTTACCTCCACAGTCCTCTTAAGACAGCAATGATTGGCTGCGTTTCACAGGAGAAAACTGAGGCTCAGAAAGGTTTAGGAACTTGCCCAAGGGGCACAGCAGAGCGAGGATTTGACCCCCATGGTGTCCTTCGTGGTCACTCTCGCCTGGCTCCTCTATCAGGAGCACCTGCTTCTCCCATGTCCCCTGTCTGGCCCAGCCTGGGCTCAAAATTTACTCAGTGTGTGTGAGCCGAGGGCCTGGCCCAGGTGCAGCAGTGTCTCTGGGAATCAGAGAGGGTGGGGTCTCCCCCAGGCGTCTCCCCCAACCCTCTGGCAGCCCTGCTTTCCACCCCCAAGTAAGGAGCTGCATTAGGAAGGGGCTGGGGTGAGGGTGCTTCAACTTCTGCGGGGTCTCCTGCTGGGGCCTGGTTCTTAACTGGGAAGAGAGTGGGGGGCCTCTGGCCCTATCAGCCCTCTGGGGGCCCCAGGAAAATGATAAGGCTCTCTGAAGGACAGGGCTGCCTCCAGTGACCCCCACCCATGTGCCTGTCCAGGTGATCAAAGACCTGAAGGGCTCAGACTACAGTTGGTCCTACCAGACTCCGCCCTCATCACCCAGCAGCTCCAGCTCGCGGAAGTCCAGCATGTGCAGGTCAGTGGGGGGTGAATGGGGGGTCAGGAGGGTGCAGGGATACCCTGGGAGGGAATGGGGACGTTCCCACAAAGACCGCACTAAGAACTACTTCAGGGGCCCAGAATTCACACAACTTCTGCATCATCCAGGACTTTGCAAGTGCAGAGGGAAAATACACCCCCAGCACAAGACTGCTGCTGGCACGGGCATGTGTTAGCAAGAGTGGGGGTGCAGGAGCAGCTTCGTTTATGGAGCCGTAACTGTACCAGGTGCCATGCTCGATGCTTTATGCATTTTCTGCATTGAATCCTAACTCCACCATATCGGGTATGGTGTTGTGTCCATTTCACAGAAGGGGAAACAGACACAGTCCCCATATTTAAGCATTGGGCTCTGCCAGTCCCAGCACAATCTGGAGGAATAGTAAGAATCTAAGATCGGGGAGGGCGTGGAGGCTTCGGACAGCATGTGCTGAGGCCACAAGCATGCCTTCCAGACTCTCCAGCCTGGTTGCTTCCTGAGAACTGGTTCCCGGGCAGCTGCCACAGGCCCGAACCCTAGCCCAAGCTGGCCCCCCAGGTCTCACTTAATCACTGGGCAGGCTTAGGGTCAGGGGCACGTCCTGAGCTGACACCAGGTGGGATTTGGAGAAGACATTTAAGAGTCAAGGCTCCTTGGGTGAGAGGGCAGTGAGCACAGAATGAGTTACTCCTGAGGGAGCCCCATCTGCCCGGGCACCCCTTCTCCAGAACCACCTCTGGCTGGGCACACCTTCTGCAGGGAGAGGAGGGCCTGGGTCTGCTGGGCCCGGGGTGGGTGGCCGGCAGAGGAGGGAGGGTTGATCGCAAAGGACACCGATGACCGAGAACCGGGGGACTTCAGTGTCACACTCAGGAGGAAAGCAGCCTTCGTTGCCAGGAAAATTGCCCGAGAGTGAAATGGGTGCAGAGAGGACATGAGTTACGGGGACAGGACGCGCACGGTGCTGGGGATGAGGACAGTGATGGGTCCAGGACCCACACAGACCGTCACTACACACTGACGTCCCATTGGGGTTTGATGGCAAATATCCGACTTCGAGAAGGCAGTCTAGAAAGAATCAGACATGTCTGGTTCTAGCGCAACTAGGAAGCATACTTGGTGACTCAGTTTCCCCATCATTAACCTGAGGTCCACTGTTCTTACTGGCAGAATAGAAGGCTGAGAGACTGGGCATGTCCTGACAGTGACTCCCAGGGCACTGGAGCACTCCAGGGGCAGGCGCTGGGCCAGCTTTTGGGCGCTGTCCCCTTGGGGCCTACCCTGTCCCACAGCCCCAGAAGCCAGCTCCTCTGTGGCACGTGGGTCTCAGGATCTTGTAGTCTGACGTTGTCTTTTCCTTCCTTTGCCCCTCACCTGTCTCCCCCACCCTCTTATGTCACCCCTCCACACACACCTCTGTGTCTCCCTGTCTGGCTGCTGTGCCCCCTTTCTTCACTCCCCCAGCGCCCCCAGCAGCAGTAGCAGTGCCAAGGGTGGCGGAGCCCCGTGGCCTGGGGGTGCCCAAACATACTCACCCAGTTCCACCTGTCGCTACCGCAGCCTGGCGCAGCCAGCCACCGCCACCGCCCGCCTCTCCAGCATTTCCTCCCACGACTCTGGCTTCGTCTCCCAGGATGCCACCTACTCCAAGCCTCCCTCACCCATGCCTTCAGACATCACCAGCCAGGTGAGGGGGTGTCAGCAGGACCAGCCGGGTGGGGTGCAGTAGCCTCATGACAGCTTCAGGCGATCCACATGTGGGGCCACCTATAGCTGTTGACACTGGCCAGAAGGTCTCCAGGGCCACCACTATGGGGACGAGCCTGAGTTCCCTGCCTCAAGGCCAAGGTGAAGTGGGAAGGTGTTGGAGCAGCCAGGATCACCACAGCAGTGTCAGCAGGGGGTTTTGGGGACCCCATTTCCTCCCCATGTCTCCATCCTTGCCTATTGCCTTCTTCAGTCATAGGAGCTGGGAGCCGGCAGCTTGCCACTCGCTCTGGCTCCCTGGGACCCTCCCCCTTCTCCACACTTGAACCACCTCTCTCTAAACCCAGAGACTGGCCTAAGATTCTCCTCAGATGCAGGCTCTCTCAGTTCCTGCAGCTTCAGTGAGGTGGACAAACTGGGAAAACAGCAGAAGACAAAAGGAGGTCGGGCCTCCTGCCCAGGGGCTGTCTGCAGGGTGATGGGAGTGACCCAGCCTGCATTTCCATCCAGCCTGCTGTCCCTCCCATCTGCTAGTGCTTCCCTTTGGGCTCAGCATTCCATACTCTCCTGCGCTCTCGCCCCAGGATGTCTCCATCATCCTGACGCTCTTTCCCTGTGCCAGCTCATTCATACAGTATCATCCATCGGAAAAGCCCTCCCTCCCCGCACATTCTCCTCCAGCCACCTAGTCTCCTCCACAGCAGAACTTTTCAAAAGAGTTGTCTACACTGACCGTCTCACTCATCTCCCATTCATCCCTGTGTGCTTCACATGTCAATAATTGCAAAATATGGATTTCTTAATTTCTCCCATATAGTTTCTACTCGTTTGCTTTATTTATTTGCTTTTATTAGGTGCATGCACGTTTAAAATGTCAACTCTTCATAGTGAATTGAAGCTTCTAATGGCATAGTTGATCCTCTGTTCCTTATCCATCGTAAAGGCCATTTTGCTTGGTATTACTGCAGCTACATCAGCTTTATTCTGTCAGTATTTGTTATCACAGTGTCTTTGCTTTTAAACTCACTGTGTCTTTATGCTTTAGATGAGTCTCTTATAAACAGCATATGTCTAGATTTTCTTTTTTTTATCCAGTCTGACATTCCCTATCTTTTAATTGGCATTTTTAGTCCACTTATATTTATGACTGCTGACGTTTTTTGGACTTCCATCTTACTTTTTTCTTTCTCTTCATTGTTTTTTTTCTGTGCTGCTTCTGTCTCTTCCCTTGCCTTTTGTTTTTCCTTTTCCCATTATTTCCTCTCTACTGGATTGTGAGTTTTACTCTATTCCTTTTCTTTTGCAGGTTACCTTGACATTTTACCGCATATCCTTAGCAGTCACAAACCCACCTCATGAATAATTCAAGGACCTTAATATATATTTAACTTCAGTCACCCACTCCCTCCCAACTTGCAAGCTACCGTGTTTCCCTGAAAATAAGACCGGATCTTACATTAATTTTTGCTGCAAAAGATGTATTAGGGATTGTGTTCAGGGGATGTCATCCTGTAAAATCATGCTAGGGCTTATTTTCCGGTTAGGTCTTGTTTTCGGGGGAAACATGGTATTACATGTTATTCTCTCCTTTTTTGTAACATCCACAAATGACATTTTTCTTCTTAATGTCATCATTATTTTCTACACAGCAGTATTTTTTTATATATGCATATGTTCACACATTTCTTTGTTCATTTTTTTCTTGAATCTCATATCTTCCTCACTTCCTTCTTTCTGCAGTAAAGTACATCCTTTAGAAGTTCTTTTAGAATATGTCTATAGTAGTAAACTCTGGTTTTTTTTATGTGTAAATATGCTTTGTTTTGTCCACTTTCTTGAAAGTTTTCCCAGGGACACAGTTTTGAGATGACAGTTGTTCTCTCACCGTACTTGGAAGGTACCTTTCCGCTGTATTCTGGCTTCCATTGTTGGTTGAGAGATTTGTTATCAGTCACGTTGTTGGTCCCTTGTGAGTGCTCTGACCTCTCTCTCTGTGTCAAACCTTCCCATTCTGTCTTTCTGTCTCCTAACTCTCCTACTGCCATCTCCTGTTTTCTCTGTACTACATTATGAATACTTTCCTCAGGTCTGCCAATTTGCTTCTTCTCTATAGCCTCGCCTATCCATTGAGGTTTTTCTTTTAACGTTTTCTTTGATTTTCTTTTTTATCATTACAATAGGTCTAATTAACATCCGATTAACTTTTTATTTTGAAATAATTTCAGTCTTGTAGAAAAGTTGTAAAACGAATACTGAGTCCCCACGTCCCATTCCCACAGGCTTCCTTAATGTTAACATCTGACGTAACTACCAGACAATTTTCAAAACCAGTACATTTAACACTGGCACAGTGCTATTAACTAACCTACAGTCCTTTTCCAGATTTTGCCAGTGTTCTCACTAATGTCTTTTTTCTGACCCAGGAGTCCCAGATCCATGCCGGGGTCTGCATTGCATTTAGTTGTGATTCTTTAGGCTTTTCCAACCTGTAACAGTTCTTCAGTCCATCTTCCTTTTTCATGACTTTGATACTTTTGCAAAATACTGGTCAGATATTTTGTAGACTGCCTCTCACTTTGAGTCTGTCTGATGTCTTCCCGTAATTAGAGGGAGGTCATAGACTTGTGGCAAGAAGAGCACAGCAGTGGCTTTTTGCCGTTCCTCATTCTCACCAGCCCTGGCGTTTTACGTTTTGTTCCATTTAGCCGTTCTGCTGGGTGTACAGTGCCCTGTGTTTCTCATTGGCATTTCCCTAATAACTAATGAGGTTGGACACCTTTCCATACTTTTAAAGTCCATTTGGATGTCCTCTTTGGTGAAGGACCTGTTCAAACTTTTTGCTTATTTTTCTACCAGGTTGTTTGTCTTTTTCTTATTGATTTCATAGAATTTACATATTATGGATACAAGCCTTCATCTGATATCTTCTCTGATGTTGTGGGTTCCCTTTTTACCCTCTTATTGAAGTCTTTTCATGAGCTCAAGTTCTTCACTTTAACATATGTCCAGTTTATCCATTTTTTAAAAATCATGCGTGCTTTTTGTGTCCTGAGATATTTTTGTGTATTCCGAGGTCACAATGTTTTCTCTAAAAGCCTTTTTCTGTTGTGTTACCTTTTTCATTTAGATCTACAGCTCATCTGGAATTGATTGTGTGTGTGTGTGTGTGTGTGTGTGTGTGTGTGTGTGTGTGTGTGGTATGGGGTCATTTCTATACAGATATTTGACAAGTTATTGAAAAGCCCATTTTTCCCCCCACTGCACAGCAGTGCTGCCTTTGTCATCAGTCAGGTGTCTGGGTGTGTGGTTGTTTCTGGAGTTTGTATTCAGTTCCACAGGTTGATTTGTCTTTTCTTGTACCAATACGACACCATCTTAATTACTGTAACTTGATAAAATAATCTTGATACTTGGTAGTGAAAGTCTTCCAGCCTGTATTCTTCAGTATCACATTGTCTAATTTTGGCCCTTTGCATTTCCTGATAAATTTTAATATCAACTTGTCAGTTTCTACCAAAAACAGCAACAGTGATCCTGGGATCTTGCCTGGGATTGTATATCTCTCCCCATTTATTTTGGCTTTACCCTCTTTCAATGTTTTGTAGTCTTCATGTAAAGATTTTGCACATCTATCATTGGATTTCTTTTCCCTGGGTACTTGATGTTTATTGATGCCATTTTAAATTATATTGGCTTTTTTAGGGTTTTTTGTTTATTTTTCAGTAGCTGATATTTAAATTTTGATTTTTTTTGTATATTGATTATATATCCAATAACCTTGTTAAAATCACTTATCAGTTCTGATAATTGTAGATTCTTTCGCATGTTCTACCTGTGCAATCATGTATTTTACAAATAATGACTGCTTTATTTCTTCCTTTCCAATCCTTTTGCTTTTTCCCTCTTTTTCTTGCATATTGCATCACTAGGACTTCCAGTGCTGAATAGAAATGGTGATAGCGGCATCCTTATCTTGTTCATCCTTATCTTGTTCACAACTCAGAGAAAAAAGTATCGCTATTTGTATAGATTATACTAAGGAAGTTCCATTCTATTCCTAGTTTTAAGGTGTTTTTTTTTTTTTGTTTTGGGGGAGTTTTTTTTGGGGGGGCGGATTTTTTCATGCCTAAGTGTTTAATGTTTTCCATTCAGTTTTCCAAATACTTTTTTCCATCGGTTTTTTTGTTTTGTTTTGTTTTACCAATTGCATTGGTAAAAATTTAAGTTTCTTTATTGTTTCCTTTGAATCCTCACCCTCTGGTGCTTTGTTTCCTTTTATTTTGGTGATCATGTTTCATTACAAACTGTAAAAAACCCAGAGGTCTAACTTAAGGATGATTTAGAGAATTTGACAGGATCTGGGGTGAGGGATGCTACTGATTGGTCCCCTTCCAGGTCCCCTGGCTGAATTTGGGTCACCCTGCCACGTGCCCAAACTGCCCACCGCTGTGCGGAAGCCGGCATCTGCCCTGGGGAACCCGCATGGTCCTGTTTCTGCTCTTGCTTCTTTTTTCTTCACTTTTCTTGTTGTTGTTTTGAGTTGGGGGGCCTCCCAGGGTACCTCATCCCCTCTGACTGCCCAGGGAGGAGTCTCTGGGCACACTCAGTCCACTCTTCAATGGACTTCTGCCCCCACCATTCCTCTGAAACAGTTGTTGAGGTCTCCACAGATGCCCCTTTGCCCTCATCTGATGGACCCCGTGCAGCATCAGCACAGCTGACCCTCCTTCATACATCAGGTTCTTCCACTGATTTCTGTGATGTCACCTGCTCGTGGTTTTCCTCCCACTTCACCAGCAGCCCCCTGTCACTCGCCTTAGCTGGCCCTCCTCTTCTTCCCAAACACTAAATGTTGGCATGCATCAGGTCCTTGAACCTTTTCTCTTAACTACCCTCAGTGCCAAGGTGACCCTATTCTGTCTTATGGCTGCTGGATTTGTGGCTCCAACCCTAATGTCTCCCTAAACTCCAGACTTGTAAATACAGTTGCCTACATTGCATCCGTGTGTCGATATCAGTAGGCAACGCTGTCTAACATGTGCAGGATGGAGCTCTGGACTCCACACTTCCCCCTGGCCTGCCCTTCTGAGGAAACCGTGACGCCATCAACCCAGCTCCTCAAGCCAGTTGCCCGCCGCCATCCTTAGTATCTCTCTTTCCCTTGCCCACCACATCCAGCAGCAGCGACTCCTGTCATTCTCAAAACGTGTGGTCCGTGGGCCAGGCTATAGGATAGGTCAGTGCCAGACGTGTGCTGTCTGGGTGCTGCCTTCTGCTGCAGACGCTCACAGCCATGGCCCTGGGGGGGGGGGGGGGCTGCAGAATCGGAGCACCCCCCTGCATGCCGGCCCTGTGACCAGCTCTGTTCTCTCCTCTCCTCCGGCCTCCCCGCCCTGCCTGCTGGCCTCTTCATGGCAGAAGTCCTCCAGCTCTGCGTCCTCTGAGGCCTCGGAAACCTGCCAGTCTGTTAGCGAGTGCAGCTCCCCCACCTCGGTCAGTGCTCCCCACCTGCTGAGGGTTACAGGGAGGGCCCAAGTCCAGCTAGAGGGTGTGCACACAGCACCTGTTCCCTGAAAGAAAAGCTCCCTGGGCAGCACTGCAGCCACTCCGCACACACGCACATCTTTTCCTCCCGCGCCTGGTGGGACCGAGGGGTCACAGTGCCTTCCAGACTCTGTCCTTGACCTGGATTGTGAGCCCACATAGGCCTGGAAGCCCTGACCTTTCACTACAGTGAGGTGCTCCTGGGCCGGGGACAGCAGGACCGCGGGTCCCCCTGACCCGCCTGCCATGTCCTACAGGACTGGGCCAAGGCTGGCCCCCACGAGCCACCCTCAGGCACCACCCTGCAGCGGAGGAAGGACCGAGTGGAGCTGCTCCGAGACCCGGAGCCAGGCCCGGCCAGTGGGGGCACCATGGGCCCCAGTGGAGAGGAAGCTCCACGCCCCCGCATGTCTCCTGCCACGATTGCCGCCAAGGTAGGCAGTAGCTCCCTGGCAGCCCAGCCAGGCCCCACCTTCACCCCCAGGTCAGTGCCAGGAGACCTGGCGAGCTCTGCCCCCTGGTGGGAGCCCCCTGGAGTCCGGGCTGAGGGGGAAAGATGGGGAGCGAGGTTTCAGCCTCCAGTCTTCCCACCCCCAGCACGGTGAGGAGGTGTCCCCTGCGGCCAGTGAGCTGGCCATGGTGCTGACCCGCGGCCTGAGCCTGGAGCACCAGAAGAGCAGCCGGGACTCGCTGCAATACTCCAGCGGCTACAGCACGCAGACCACCACACCCTCATGCTCCGAGGACACCATCCCCTCCCAAGGTAGGCCCTGGGGCTGGGGCGGGGTCCTGGGCCTGCAGCCCAGCGGCCCTGGCCCACTGCCTCCCGTGCCCCCAGGCTCTGACTACGACTGCTACTCTGTGAACGGCGACGCAGACAGCGAGGGCCCACCCGAGTTCGACAAGTCCTCCACCATCCCTCGGAACAGCAACATTGCCCAGAACTACCGCCGCCTGATCCAGACCAAGCGCCCGGCCTCCACGGCGGGGCTGCCCACCGCCGGGCTGCCCACTGCCTCAGGCGCACCCCCCGGTGTGGCCACCATCCGCCGCACGCCCTCCACCAAGCCCACCGTGCGCCGGGCCCTCTCCAGTGCCGGACCCATCCCTATCCGGCCGCCCATCGTCCCCGTGAAGACACCCACTGTGCCCGACTCCCCTGGCTATGTGGGGCCCACACGGGCGGGCAGCGAGGAGTGCGTCTTTTACAGCGATGAGGCCGCGTCGCCCCTGGCACCGGACCTGGTGAAGGCCTCCCCAAAGAGGCTGAGCCTGCCCAACACAGCCTGGGCCAGCCCGGCCTCCGAGCCCGCCGGCTACCCTGGGCCAGGGGCCGAGGATGAGGAGCAGCAGCAGCAGCTGGCCGCCAACCGGCACAGCCTGGTAGAGAAGCTCGGGGAGCTGGTGGCGGGCGCCCATGCCCTGGGCGAGGGCCAGTTCCCCTTCCCCACCGCGCTGTCAGCCACCCCCTCCGAGGAGACGCCCACCTTGCCCCCAGCTGCCACTGGGGACCCCCCAGCTGAAGATATGCTGGTGGCCATCCGGCGAGGGGTGCGGCTCCGCAGGACCGTCACCAACGACAGGTCAGCGCCGCGCATCTTGTGATGGCGCCACCCTCCCACCCTCTGGCTGAGTGTGAGGCTGGCGGCCTGTTGAGCAGCGAGGGCTCTGAGCAGAGGCATAGCCAGGAGAGAGCAGAGCCAGGCAAGTTTGGTTTTTTTTAAAATCACACAAGGCAAAGCCACTTTATGAAAAGACACACACAGCTTGGATTTCGACGTTTAAGCAGGAAGTGACTTCTTTAACAGACCTCACTGCGACAGGAGCCTGCAGGCCTTGAACTGGATTTGGAGCCTGTTTTATACTCTCCCTACCTATTGTGTTCCTCCTCTTTCTCCCTGCAGGCTCTGCCTTTCCCACATCTCAGTGAGCCCGAGTCCACTCCCCTGCCCACGGCGGAGGGGCCAGGACAGCCTCTCGCCATCCCACCCACCCGGCCTGGGCCCACAGTGCCACAGCGTAGCTTACCTGGCCCCGGCTTCTCCCCAGGGTTGGTGGTGCCTCGGGCCTTTCCGGAATGCTGGCTGCTCCGCCTCTGACTGAGCCCCTGTCCCTGCCTCTCACTTCTCTGCCTCTCCCGTGCTCCTCTCCATCAGGGAGGCAGGGTGGCTGTGGAGGGGGTGCCCAGTCAGCTAAGGTAGTGGCTTTGACTGAAAAGGTGTGCAGAGTAGCTGGTGGTTGTAGGGGCAGGTGAAGTTGGGAGGCCACCCCACCATGAGGGAAGGGTCTTGGGTAGGAAATGCAGGGGCCCTGCCTGGAGGAGGCAGGGGACCCTCAGGCAGTTTCCGTGTCCTGCCTTTCCCTTCCCTGTGAGCTGTGGCTGGGGTTGCTGAGCAGGGTGCGGCAGCAGGGAAGAGTCCAGAGGCTTCAGGAGCTGCTTTCAGATGTCCAGTCCGCACCTAGGCATGTCAAAACTAATTCTGGTGGCACTTTGCTCACAGTTTCGGCCACCTTTAGGGGTGGGAGCTGGAGCCGCAGAGGGGATGTGGGGTTATGACTGTAAAATGGAGCTGACTGGACAAGGACCGTATGTGGGGACAGGGTGGACGATACAGGGTGTGTCCAAGAGTGCCTGACGGACGGGGGGCCCCCACAGTGGCCTGATGTACCATGGCAGGACGAGGAGGGCTGAATTGGCTCCCCAAAAGCCAGGGAGCAGCTGTTCTCTCCAGCGTCTGGAGCAAAGCCAAATTAAGGTTGGGATGGCCAGGGGAGGCGGATCTTCCAACCCAGGCCAGGCCGGGTCAGGGGCACGTCCCGGGAGATTGGCTTTGACTCTCTGTTGCCAGAGGAGATGCCATCCCAGGACGCACTCCCCACCCCAGCCCTGCAGTCCTGGCCTGTTCTGGCAGCAAAGCAGGGGTGGGGCGAGCTGGGGGTGTCTTTCCCCTTCCTTGCACCAAGTTGTGCCAACTCTAAGCAGGTAAAAGTAGGTGCACCTCCAGCGAGTGGAGGACTTCGTGAGGTCCTGCAGGCCAGCAGAGAGCTGAGCTCAAAGGGTGGCAGGGCCACAGGGTGGGCGCCGCCCGGACAGGATTGCTGAGTCTCCCAGCACCAGCTAGAGATCCTGGTAGTGCTTGTGCCGGGAACTGGGACCCAGGCAGCATGGCCAGGTGGGGCTGGGGAACCAAGGGTGCCCCCAAGTGGATGGAGCCCCCAGCTCCCCCAGGGCACGTAGAACAGTACCTGTAAGTCACTAGGTCTGAAAACCACCTTGCTGAGCACTGCGGCCAACCTCAGAGCCCAGGTTTGAGCACCTGGACGGGGCCCAGGCCAAGGAGGCCTGAAGAGGCTGCAAGAGCAGAGGGGCCGGTGCGGGCTGCCCTGCGGTGGAGTCTCCACGGCCCCTTCCTCAGGGCTGCACAGGACTCCGCCCAGGTGGGCGTGCGGAGTAGGATGCAGGAAGTGTGAGGGGAGCAGGGTGAGGAGCAGTGGGTTGGAGGGAGGCTGGGTCCTTGGCTTCCAGAGAGGAAGAGCTTGCCTCCTGGGGAGTGGGGGTGGCTTTGGAGGGGGGTAGGGGGGACACAGCCATCCCACCGATCCCCACTTGCCCCTCCCCTCCAAGCCACCCGGGGCTGTACATAACCCCCCGTCCCTTTGACCACCTCTCATCGTCTAGTGACCACCTGTAGGCCCACTCCCCGGGATCCGAGCCAGCCATCCCGCATCAGACTTTGGTTTGGGGGACTTCCTTACATTCGTTTTATTTTTCATTTTGTACAGAGAAATATTCTTTTCAAACTCTTTTGACTGAAGTAACTTTTCTGGTGCTGTTGTTAACTTGTTCCTTCTTTTAATTTATTTTCCTGCCCCAGGCCTCCCCTCATGGTTCCCACTCAGTCTTTCTTCCCTTCACCTCCCCCCTGCACCCCCTCTCCCCCCATCCCATCAGAACCATTTTGTTTCTTTTCTTTCTGTCAGTTTTTGGATAAATTCTCCTCTCCCCTCCTCCCCCTCCACCCCATCCTGCCCTTGATTTAAATAGTCACTGCTACAAGTAACAAATGCACTGTGAAGACCCCAGTATTAATAAAGTTGTACTGTAACACCCATGCCTCCGCCTGCTTCCTCTGCTGCTGCTCACCTGCCGTCTGCAGCACCCCCTTTCCCATCCAGATTCCACACTGAGGGGGTGAGGGGCTCCCTGGCAGCCCAGGCCTTTGTGTAGCAGGACTGAGTCTTGTGCCAGGACGCATACCTTTGAAGGCCTGCCGCAGCTCTGCCCCTGATGGGACCTGTCTTGAGACAGCCAGACGGAGGAGGAAGGTGGCCAGGAGGCACCGCTGGGGTCAGTCTGACGGCACCTCCGGCCGTGCTGTATCAGCCTCACTGAGGCCCTATGTGCTAAGGTGGGGCTGGGAGGAACTCAGCCCCTCACATGGCCACCATTCCAGCCCCCTGGCCAGGCTCCATTCCAAGTCGGAACCCTCAGACCCAGGCCTGGAGCCGACCAGCTGCCCATTGCACTTGGCCAGCTGGAGCTGGAGCACGAGGTGGCGGAGAGGCTCGCAGCCTTTCCAGGTTCACCCTCGCAAATGCAAACCCAAACAAAAAACAAAACAAAGCGGGTGTTTAATAGAAAACAAAAGGAACTGGAAGAGCACCCACTGTGGCAAGATATGGCATTTGGCTCTGCCCTCTCCTTGGCCTTGCTGAGTTTTGTCCCCTCCACGCCCACCAGCCCACCTGGCACAGCTCTCCCTTCTGCGGCCCAGGAGACAGCACTGCCTTGAGCAAGGCAGCCGGGCGGTGCACGAGGGGCCATGAGCGCTGTCCTGCTCACCTTCAGGTGCCCCCAGGCCCCCCCATTCCTGGTGAGACGATGTGACGTATGGGGGGTGGAAAGCTGAGCCCTCCTTGGGCACAGGATCCTCCTGAAAGGAAAAATACCCTCTCCCAAGGGGGGCTCAGCACCACCACCCAGGGACACCTGAGGCCCAGTCGAACTGTGGGAGCTGCTCCATACAGGCTACTTGGGGCAGGAGGCCTCCTCCTGTGCCCTCAGCAGTTTCACTGAGCTGGGGGACCAGCCTGGGATCCCAGGGAGGGGGGCAGGGAGGTGGGGGGCTCCTGGCGTAGAGGGTATAGCTGGGCGGCCACACACTGTGACGAGGGCTCTGGACTGTGAGGCGGAGGGCTTAGCACCTCACACTTCTGCCAGTTTAGGACGAGGCTTTGTTTACCTGCAGGGGAGAGAGCAAAACAGACTGCAGGAGGGGTCAACACCCCCCTTGGCCCAGACCAAGTCACATTGTTCTTGTCCCCATATGCAGGGCCCATCTCAGCTTCAGAAATAGCCTGCCACCCTGGATATCGGAGAGCATTCCCAGGAGGGTGCCAGCTCTGCCACTGACCCCAGCACAGTTGCCTAGCCTCCTACCCCCAGCCCCATCCACTCGAAGCTCCTTACAGCAAGAGCAGTACAGCAGCTCCATGACCCGGAAGCAGTTGTCCAGCAGGGCTTTGGGCCGCACCAGCTTCAGGCTCAGCCCTGGGGCACTCAGGAGAGACAAAACTGCTTCCACCTTGGGGCCCACCTCCACATCCTAGAAGGGAGAAAACCATTAGGACCACGGGCCAGTGAAGAGACAGGCCATACGCCAAGAGGGCTGTGGTGGGGCTGTCCCATCTAGAGCTGTGCAAACCACAGAAGAAGGACAAGACTTCCTGTGATCAGGAGGCCTGTGAGCAATTTCTCTCCTTCTTGCTGCAGGTACTAAGTTTCCGGGAGGGAGGGGGTCCCCCTCAATGGCCCTCCCCCAAGCACAACACAGAGCCTTCTCTTTTGTCATCATTTGAAAAATGACTACAGGGGGCAGGCCAGACAGGGCAGACGTCTGGGCATCCTTGCTGTTCTAGCCAGAAATGTGGCGCCTAAGCTGGGAAAGGACCTTCCTGAAGGGAAAATGTGCTGGGTTAAATTGTGTGTCCCTCTGCTATCCCCCTAAATAAGCTATGTCTAAGTTCAAACTCCTGGTACCTATGAATGTGACCTATTGGGAAATAGGGTCTTTGCAAAAATAATTATGTTAAGGATCTCAGGATGACATCATCCTGGATTTAGGGTAGGCCCTAAATCTAACGACGAGTGTCCTTCTAAGAGAAAGGACGTGAGGACAGAGGGAAAGGCCCTGTGAAGACGGAGGCAGAAGTTGGATGCTGCCACAAGCCAAGGAGCACCAGCAGCCACCAGAAGCTGGAGGAGGCAGAAAGAAAGGTAGGGCTTTCAGAGGGAGCATGGCCCTGCCCACACCTTGATTTCAAATTCCTGGTCTCCAGAACTATGACAGAATAATTTCTGTTGTTTTAAAGTCACCAGTTAGTGGTACTTTATTACAGCAGCCCTTAAAAAAAGACCTAGCGCGCAAGCTCAGAGAGACAAGTGAGGCTGGTGGGAGGGAAAATGGGGCCCATCCCATGGCCCATCCCCACGGCCTGACAGGTGCCGCGCATAGTCAGAGCAGGTCCTAGACCACTAACATCGTTAGAACAGATGGAAAAGCTGGTTAAATCTGAACAGCCCAGGTGAGTAGGGCCCTAGCCCATCCCACGATCTCCTTCCTCGCTCCCAAACTAGCTCCCTAGACCTCTCAGAGCCAGAGACATTCTCAAGGAAAATCGAGAATGGAAAACTGTCTCTTCCCCAAGTCAGCGCCACCACCCACCCTGCCCCAAGGCACAAAAGAGCCACCAAGGGAATTGCTGGGGCGCCCGGCCTCTGCCAGAATTTCGAAAGCCTCCTCAAAGTTCAAGGTAGCTGCAAAAGCAGCTGCTAGTCCCTAAGCCAGGGATCCTCAGAAGCTCACATTTGCGGTTGGGTGTTCTGGCTGGGGAGCTGGTGGGGGTCCCCACAGCAGGTGTGTGCCAGGGTCCTGAGGAGGGCTGGGTGGGGTGGGGAGCAGGGCAACACGGTGTAGAGAGGGTCCCACAGCACACATGTGGCCTGCATGGGCACACCCTCGTCTGGTCGCCTCACTCCCCAGGCTTTTTGGAGAACATACCCCAAGGCCTCAGATTAACCCTGAGCAGGCAGTTATCAGGAACCCCTTTTGTATTATTATTATTATTCGTTGAAGGCCACAGTTTACATTAAGGTTCACTCTTTATGTTGTACATTCTATGAACTTTGATAAATGCGTAATGTCACACAGCCGACATTACAGTATCACACAGAAGAGTTTCATTGCCCTAAAAACCTCCTGCGTTCCACCTATTCATCCCTCCTCCCCTCTCCCGCAAAGGAACCTTGTTTCGTAGATGCAGAAACAGAGCCCAGGACCGCAGAGTGAGAGACAGAACCTGGAACAGGATCTCAGGCACATCCCAGCCTCCCCTAGGTCATCACTGGCCGTCTCCTCTCCCCCATTTTTCCCACACCCCTCAGGACGCGCCGTAACTTTCCACGTGTTCTCATCCTCCCTCGACAGCCCTGGGCCACCACACGCATGCAGGCCCACACGCACACATGCGATGCACACACGTGCACACGCCCTGCCCGCCCACACCTCTGCCTGGCTCACCAGAAGGCGCTGCTGGACGTCCACCAGCAGCCTGTGTATCTCCTCCAGGTACTGCTTGGACGGGTGGCCCTCCAGGAGCACCTCCTGCACTGCCTCAGTGGCACTGAGACTCACCCAGACCCACAAATACCGCAGCTCCTGCTGGCTCACCCGAGCCCTCTGCTGAGGGATAGAAGAAATCATTGAAACCCTCCAAACATGGCCCTCTGGGCCCTCCTCCCACCCACTTGCCCCTGCATAGGGAGCCAATCACAGGCGCCCACTGTGGACAGCGGGCAGCTTTGGGCCTGGACCGAGGGTGGGCTTGCTTGAAAGGCCAAGAAAGGACTTTCAACAGGACAGGACCTGCCAAACCAACGTGGCTCTCAGGAGAGGCCCATGGGATGTGTGTGGAGCAGGGGACTCCCCAGCCCAGGAGGGGATTCTCACCAGCCTGGTGACATTGGCCACTCTGAGCACCCCCTCATAAGGCACAGGGACCTTGTAGTTGATGGGGAAGTAGTGTTTCTGTGGAGGTAAAGAACAAACTGTCAGAAACAGCTCAGACAGATACCACCTAAGCCCCAGATGATTTGCTGTAGGAGGGGACCCGAGAGCAGCCTTGTGATGGCAGAGGTGGCCTCGCCAGAGAAAATGCACTTGGCTTGCCATCAGGATAAGACAGGTCTTTCCTCTGGGACACAGGGGAGCCTGAGACGAAACACTCAGTTGCTGTTAAGGCAGAAGTTTCAGCCAAGAAACAGTATGAGGGACATACTACCCTGAGAGAAGCAGATTCTTTGGGGGTGAGGAAGATTAAAAGTTTACTCTAAAACTTATGACGGTGATGGTTGCCCAACTCTGCAAGAGCACTAAAAGCCATGGAGTGTACACTGAAATGAGTGAATTGTGTAGTATGTGAATCATATCTCAATAAAGCTGTTAAAAAGAAAGACAGAGAGAGCCATGTGCCACGTGGGCGTCTCCACCCTACAAAAAGAATCTGCATTCCAATTTCTAGGTCCTTAGCTCCCCTGCTAATATTAAGTGTTTGGGGCTCCCCTAAAGTTTCCTGGAGTCCATTCCTGAGTCACAGGGTGAGCGTCACCTGGACGTGGGATCAAAGGTCAGACCTAGTGGGAGGGATGGAGGCCTCCCGGGATGGCTGGCAGAAGGAAGAAGGGACAGTACGTGCAGACCAGGCGCGTCGGGGTGTATGGTGGAGAAAGGGCCAGGTGGTCTCAGGACTGACACAGGTCCAAAGAGGGAGCCTGAATTTCCCAAACCTGTGGGCTTGGGAAGAGGGACATAGCAGGTGCCCACGTGGTTACCATGTACTGAAGGCGGTTCCTGAATTGCAGCTTGTCTCGCAGAGACCCGGTGATGGCGCACTCTTCGCTCTGGGTCAAGGTCCACACCTCCAAACCCAAGGCCATGCCAAGGAGGATCCCGAGATCTGTGGACCGTGCCCAACAGGAACACATGAGCAATCCGCACCACTTCCACACTGCCCAGTGTGCAAAGCTGTACACAACTGTCTTCCCTTTTCTTGGCCACAAGTCCTCATGGGAGAGGCGGGAGCGGTGGGGCACAGAGCCCTAGGGAGGCCTTCCCACAACCAGGAATGCCTTCCCTGCAGCCTGGGCTCCAGGACAGCAAGGCCCGGCAAGTGTGAGCCATCCAACCTGTCCCCTCCTGGCCAGCAGAGACCCCTAGAAGCTGCTGCCAGAGTTTGTTTTGTGAGGAAGGGACAAGCTCCCTTCCAGGGCAACCTCAGCCCCTCGTCCAAGGCTAACATGTTTTCAAAGCCTGTTGCTGAATTTCCTCTCTTGGGGATTCAGGAGATATGGATTCTAGTTCCAACTCTACAAATGACTCTTGGGTGACTAAGCCATTTTCTCCCTGCTCTGTCTGACCTTGGCAGTTAGATGTACCAGAGGGTTGCAGTGGTCCTTCCAGGGCTCATTCTGGGATGCCAACTAAGCAAATCTCACGCATCCTAGTTCTCTCTGCCAACAAATGAGCAGCCGCCTGTCGAATGTTACCAGCCTTTACCACTGGGGGTCGCTGTGACTCCAAAAATAGCCTGTGTGATTTCCCTTAGGCTTAACAAAAAAGTCAGAAAATTTGCAACAAATATGAACAAGAGTTAAGCTGATCAGAGCAGAAAGAACAAAATATAAATGGGCAAGAGATGTATCAAAAAACCAACGTCAAGGGTGACTGGTTTGCTCAGTTGGTTAGAGCGTGGGGCTTATAACACCAAGGTTGCAGGTTCCATCCCTGCATGGGCCACTGTGGACTGCACCCTCCTTAAAACAAACAAAACAAAACAAAACAAACAACTTCACTAATGAAAATGAAGAAATTTACATTAAAACCATCAGATGCTGTGTTTTCACCTATCAAACTGGAAAGGTGGGGGGATTTTTTGTTTTGTTTTATTTTAGTAACATTTAGTGCTAGCATCGTAGTAAGGCAGGTGCTCTCATCCTGGAAAGCAATTTGGCAATTTTTGTTATTTATGGGCTTACTAACGGCCACGCCCTTTGACCCACTAAGCCTTCAAAATGTCCACACCCTTTGACCCATTAAACTCATTTCTAGGAATGAACCTAAAGGAAAACAAAAAAGAGAGACATTAATCAAAAGATTTATAGACAAAGGCTTCCATTGCAGCATTATTTCATAATAGTGAAAATCTGTAAATGGCCTAAATGTTCAATAACAATGAATGTAGCCAATAAAAATTGCATTGTCAAAGAATGTTTTATGACATGCTTCTGTGATAAGAAAAATACTGATGATATGCCTAGGGAAGTTTTTAAAAAGCATGACTCAACACTCCATATCTGGGTGTGGGGGCAGAGCCTCAGAAAGTAGTTTCCAGGCTCTCGGCCTCACATAGACAGATGCTGGCTCAGGTAGTAAATGGCCATCAACTGTGATTGGATGGCCATCAGCTGTGGCTAGTTGGCCGTCAGCTGTAACCAGTGAGCCATTGGCCACTAATATAACTGCTGTGGCTACGCTAGCAGAAAGAGAAGAAGAGAGAATGGGGCTAGCAAGAAGATGGCGGCTGGGCTGGCAAGCGTGGATGGCGGTTTGCGGACAGTGTGGATCCAGCCTCCAGTGAGAGTATAGTGCCGCCAGAGAGAATATAGTGGAATGACTCCCCTACCTATGGCTCCGTGGGTGTTCCTTTTTGGCCTCACCATGTCCTGCGTTCTTGTGTGGGGAGCGGGAGCAGAGACCCCGCAGGCCTCCCCGCACGACACTGGGTATATAGCATGACTTCAATTTTGTTAATGATACACGTGTGTGCACAGGAAATGTGGTAGAAGGAACTGTACCAAATCTCTATGGGAGAGTTTTATGTTCTTTATATTTTGTAGGACGTATTTAATATTCTATAATCAATAGCTATTGTTATAGTCAAAAGCAATCATATTTTTTCTTTTCTTCTTTCTTCCCCCAACCCCCCCCCAAAAAAAAAAAAAACGCAAAACAAAACAAAAAATCAGTTAGACAGGCTGAGTCACCTCCCTTATCCACCGTTGGTTATGAGGAGGAATTACTGACTGGACTTTCCCCACCCACCTCCCTGGTTCTTAGGAAACCTTCTGTTCTTAAACCCTCACTCACCTCACTTGCCCACATCCTCTCAGTCCTGCTGCCATGACTTTACTCCCACTGGGCCCCTCAACAGGAGCACCCCCAGGCCTACTCGAGCCCTATGCCCCATAAGGGCAGCAGTCCTTCCTCTCACTGAGCTCTGCCCACAGTTTTTGCAAGGTTGCATATTTGCCGCCCATCTTGCACTTCCCACCTCTCTTTCTTTCCATGTACTTGACCTAGTATTTGGACAAAGGAACAGAGAAATACAAACTGAACCCGCTTGCTTTCTGTCTTGTGTCTAGGTCATTCACCCTTTCAGCTTGGCACGCCGACAGGTCAAGATCATCTTTGCCTCAGGTTTTTGCTCACACTTTGCCCCTTCCCTGAGTATTCTCTCACACTGCAGACCTCTTTCAAGGTCTCACCAAGACTCCTTCCCTCCCCAGGGTCTTCTCTGCCTACACCAGACCCTGTCAATCTCTGTTTCTAGCACCATCTGTCCAATTCACTCATTATCTTGACGGGACAGCTTAGCCCCTAGTATGTGGGTATACGATGTGGTAACCACCACCCAGGCTTGATTACTGAGCACTGTGGGGTTCACCTCAAATAGAGGAATGGCAGCATGCATCTCAATCTCCTGGAGAGCTGCCTGGGCCCCACTCCAGAGTGTCTGATTCAGGAAGTCTGCGGTGGGGCCAGAGAATTTGCATTTCTAACCAGCACCCAGGTAGTACTGCTGGTCTGGGAACCACACTTTGAGAGCACTTGACCTAAAGCAACAGCTGCAAACTGGTAGTCCAAGGGCCACATCCAGTTCACAGAGGTTTCACATAAATATCCGAATTTATATCTTGTCTTTAAAAATCAGTATCTCTGTCCACATTGGGTCTTCTTTCTCACGTGACAGTCACCATTAGCTGCCCATCCCACCCCTCAAGTCCTGCTCCAGCTGCCCCTCTCTCGTCCTGGTCCAGAGACTTCAGGGCCTGGCAATTGTGGGCTTGTAGCAGGGAACGAGCCTTACAGAGCCACCATGCCTGCCAGCCTGGCACACGTGGGCTGCACCAGAAACCCTGTCCATAGATGATCTGCCTTCCCCCAGACAGACTTCCTCCAAGTCTGTTGCCCCTTTCCAATTTTAAGCTCTTTTTCTGCTGTCTCCACCCTGAGAAACAGGTCAGCAAACAGGTGACGAAGTAGGGACATGACTATAGCCTCACAGCCACTCTGCATCCCCACAGCCAGTGCAAACCTGACCTTGGTTGGGAGGCTCACCTGGCCCCCCACCCTCTCCAGAAGTAGGAAGCCTGCAAGACAGAAGAGGAGGCTGAAGAAAGAGTGACGTGAGGAAGGAGATCCCATCCTGGTTCTCTGGCGTGGGGGATCTGCGCCCCTCCCCGAGACAGCCCTTTGTGTAGTGATAAATGGGGCTTGCCCTCCCCCCACCCCAGCTTGTGTAGGGGGTTGAATAACACCCCAAAAATATTCTTGTTCACTCAGAACCTCAGATGAGACCTCATTTGGAAATTGTGTCTTTGCATATGCAATTCAAGCCCACCCTTAATCCATTGACTGGTGTCTTTACAAGAGGAGAGAGAGAGAGAGAGAGAGAGAGAGAGAGAGAGAGAGAGAGAGAGAGAGAGAGAGAGAGAGAGAGAGAGAGAATGGGAAAGGCCATGTGAAGACGGAGGCAGAGGTTGGAGTGACACTGTCACAAGCCAGGGAACACCAGCAGCCACCAGAAGCTGGAGGAGGCAGTCAGGCTCCTCCCCTAGAGCCTTCAGACGGAGCATGGCCCTGCCCACACCTTGACTTCAGACTTCTGGCCTCCAGCGCTGGGACAGAATAAATTCCTGCTGTTTTAAGCCACCACATTTATGGTCATTTGTTACAGCAACCAGCCCTTCTCCAGCTCCCCAGCCCCTCTGCAAGCCCCTGTCTCTCACCCCACAGCCAGTCCTCGCCAGGTGCTGTGATCTGCCAGCTTTGTCCCCTCTACCACTTCCATCTCCAGAACTGGCCCTTATGACTGCCTGTCCAGAAGGTTGCAGCTCCTGCAAGCACCACAAAAGTGAACTTCGTCAAAGCAGAGGAGCTCCCAATCACGGCCCTACCCTCAAATCAGATCACAAACCTTCCAGGGCCCCCTGTTAGCTCATGAATTGGGTGCTCTTCATCCTGGCTCCCAAGGCCTCAGTCATTGGTGCCCAACCAGTTTTCCAGCTTGGCCCCCCACCGCTGAGCCTTTCTCATGCTGGTCCCTCTGCCTGGAACACTGTCCTCATCTCCCCATGGCTACCTGTGTGAGCGCTGCCCACCTTCAAGACCACTTCAAGTGGCACCTCACCCAAGCTGCTCTCCTGCTCCTCATGACTTAGAAGCCTTCAGGATATTGGGTCTGTGTCCTTCCGCGCATTCCGAATGCCCTGACCCTTTGCAGGATCCCTCCGCAAGGGCCAGGCTGGACCCAACTCCTCTGCAAATTCCTCACAGGATAAAGCCCCGACCTCATCCGTTCGGCACAGAGTTCCCAGCACCTAACTCGGTGTCGCGCATTGAAGAGCAAAGCCCAGGACAGCGCAGGTCCTTGGCACCATGACAGTAACTCTCCAGCGGGCACGTGGGAGGCACCAGAAACATGTGTTGAATTTAAGTCAGTTAAATTGAATCTCAGAGCCTGAAGGGATCTTGGTCTGGCCTCCCACCAGCAGGCTTGAGAGGCTTCTGGGTCCTTTTGTTTTCAGTCCTCATTTCAACTTATTTTTCTTTTTATCAACAATACTGTTCTCCTTTTGCCTTTTAATTTTATTCTTTATGGACGGAAGGGCAGAGGGAACAGGTTGCCTTCTCCAGGCACCTGGCTGCACTTCTTCCATGTGTCTTGGGGCCCAGACACTTTTTCACAAGCCCTCACCGCAGGTTGGCCACACCCAGGGAGGCCAGACATCCTCTCTCTGCCACCTCTGCCCCCAGCCTACTCCCCAGCACTGATGAGTCTGAGAAGGTAGCACTACCACCGACCCCCAGTGCCTGCCCCGTCCCCATGACTGCACCTACCCAACCTAAGGCTTGTACCTACCATGCCCGCCTGAGCTGGGGTCAGCTGGAGACAGGGCAGAGGGTGGGCGTGGGAATTCCTGAAGGCTCCTGCACTAAGCAGGGAAACATCTCAACTTCTCACCAGCAAGAATGGCCCAGTTGCCATGGTTACGGCAGAGCGCGGCTCTGGGCCCAGGCCTCCCCGGGGCGGTCCCCACAGACCCCCCAGTACTCACAGTGGAGCCAGGCGAGTCCCCGGGGCATGGTGGTGCGCTGGGTCCCCCAGAGAGCAGAGGCGGTGTCCCCGGCCGTGCGTCTATCCAGAGGCCGGAGTGGGGCCTACATGGCCTCGGGTCAGCACAGGTGGCCCAAAGTAGGGGAAGGGCTGGCCACAGAGGACGGTCAGGCAGGGGGCAGCAGGTGTTCCTGGGGCAGCGCCACCCTTATCTGCCTGGCAGTGATGAGGGCAGCCGGGAGGCAGCAGATGTAAGTCCCATAGCAGCCAGGACCCAGCCTGAGACAGCGGCCTCGGGGGTCTTCCCTCCCAAGCAGAAGGAGAGAGTCCCCAGCAGGCCCCTCGGAATCTGGGGCTGGGTTGTGCTTTCTCTGATTTCTCCGTCTGCAGCTGCTCAGTGTGAAATCTGGCTCTGGAAAGAGAAAGGAGGAGAGAAACCAATTATGTAAGAGCAGCGCTGCCACTCAGCCCTCAGCTGCAGGCACCGAGAGCCTACTGTGCTGTACCCACTACCCGGCCAGGACCCCTGGGAAAGGCCGGCGGCGCACAGCCCTGGCAGCTGGCTACTCAGGGACACAGGCTTGCACACAAGAAATGACTTCAGAACACCCAAAGTGTGGCACCAGCCCAGGACCGAGTTACGATGACACCGGCTAGCAGCCTGAACAAAAGCAGGACCAAGGAATGAAGGGGCCATGTGGGTTACATCAAGGGAGCTTCCTGAAGGAGGTGAGATTGCAGGTAAAGTACGTGAATGATCGGGCTACAGGGAGGTTTAAAAAGCAGGCGATTCACCCTTCTACTCACCTTGAGGCTTAGCCTCATGCTCCTATTACCCCATATTTGCGTCCCCTCTTAATAGGGTTGCCAGGTGAAATACCAGGTACCCAGTTAAATTTGAATTTCAGAAAAACAACACATATTTTTTAATATAATTATGGCATGAATATGTTTTAGTATAAGTATGGCGCAAACTTTGCATGGGACATACCTATGTTAAGAAAAAATTTCATTCTTTATCAGCAATTCCAAATTAAGTGCGAGTCCTGTATTTTTATTTGCTAAATTTAGCAACCCTATGATAATAATGGTATAGCTCTTCCTGAGTCTTTACTATGTGCTAGGCCCAGGGTTAAGGCCTTTATAGTCACTGAATCCTCACAACAGTCTTATGGGACCCTAAAAATATCATTGTATCAATGAAGAAATCGGGACCCAGAAAGGTTAAGACACATATCCAAGGTCACACAGCTTGTAAGAAGTGCAACAAGAATTCAAACCCAGACTGCTGGTGGCCACTCCTGCACAGCAACACCCACAGGTGTTAGGAGTCTCTTACTAGCGGGGCACAAAGCTCGGTGCTCTCATACAGTTGTCTCATCTATCCCTCACTGGACTCCGTGTGGTATAGGCTGTTGTCCCCATTTTGCAGGTGAGGAAGCTGAGGCTCTGAGAGGCTGAGTTGGCCGGCAACAGAGCCAGCTCTGAAATTCAGTCTCTGACTTGGTTCTGTTCCATGCCCTTGTTCTCCCTGTTTCCCTCTGGTTAGGGAAATGGCCACAGGTGGACGGCACGAGGGGAAAGGAGGTATGATTTGGGGATCTTCTCCCTTGTGGCATCCATCCCTACAGGATATACTAGAAATGCTGGTCCTTGCCCTCGGAGGTTCCCAGCAGGCAGGCAGGGACTCACAAAGAACAGAACTGTTCCCATTCACCCCCTGCGTGAGGTCACCCCTGGATCTCACCTACTCCTCCCACCCACCCTGGCAATTTCCTATTACAATATCACCACCAACACTAACCTAACTGAAACTTCTTGTTGTCGTTAGTTTTTTTCCTCAGGTTTATAATTTACATACAGTAAACTTCACCTTTTTAGTGTACAAGTCCACGAGTTTCGACAAATTCATAGAGTTGTATAACCACTACAATAATCAAGATATAAAACATTTCCATCCACCCAGAAAATTCCCTCCGGCCACTCTGCAGTCAGCGCCTCCTTCCACCCCAGCCCCAGGCAACAACTCAGCTGTGTCTTCTGTGCAGCCGTTTTGCCTGTTCCGGAATGCCACACAGCCGCAGTCCCCATGTGAGCAGCCTTTTGTGTCAGGCTCCTTTCACTCAGCATGCTGCATTTGGGATTCAGCCAGGGTTTGCGTGTATTTGCTCCTTTTCCTGGCTGAGTAGTATCCCATTGTGCAGCCGAACCACATTGTTTGTCCATCTACCAGTTGAAAGGCGTCTGAGATGTTCCCAGTTTTTGTCAATGACAGATGAAGCCCCGACATGCTTCTGCGTACAGGTTTCTGTGTAGATGGAAGTTTCCCTTTCTCTCGGACCGATCTGTCACTTGGAGGTGCCGTGCTCCAGAGTCCTTCAGAACACCCGAGCTCTGTGTGACCACAGGGGTGTGGGCAGTGCTGCCCTGTCCTGCTCTCACCAGCTAGAGTCTCTCAGCCTCCCCCACCACATGCACCCACCAGAATCAGGCTCTGAGACCTCTCCAGGCCCCACAAAACTCTCTTGGCCACCTCCTCACTCAGAAATCTCCCGGAAAGGACCCAGCACTGAGCCCTACCCTGGACCACGCATCCTGGACCGTTAGACCCTGATGGAGAAGCTGAGAAAGTGAAAAGTGGGCTCGTGGTCACCTTCATGCACACCACATAGCCCTGAACCTGGGCTCTATCTGTGGTCACACCCATCCCTAGAGCCCCACCGAAATGGGGGGAATGTGTAAAAACCAAGGAGGACACAAAGTGGAAGCTGCCTGATGACACAGGAACCAGAGCCCAAGGGAAAACGACACAGAGAAAACCGAGCTGCTCACGGAGGCCCCGAAACAGAGGGCCCCTGCAGGCCTGAGAGTAACCCGCCTAAAAGAGTGGCCTTGCCTCATGCTGGGAGAGCCCAGGGCGTGTGTACCTCTCTCTCTCTCTCTCTCTCTCTCTCTCTCTCTCTCTCTCTCTCTCTCTCTCTCTGATGAGGGAGGGTGAAGAATATGAAAATATATGCTACTTCCACCCCACTCCCACGCCACCCCTGGGACATGGAACATTAGGAAGCCCACGCAGGGAAAAGTTGTGCAAGAAAATAAAAGTTGGAGTATTATTCGGCATAGGTCATTTGCAAATCGCATTTTCAAAGTCACAGTAACAAGTAAAGAGTGAACATTCATTTAACAGAATCACGACTTAAGGCTCCTGGGAGGACAGGAGTTGGGGAGGGTGCAGGTGTGTGAGGAGGGAAGCGGGTGACGAGGTGTTAAATCTCCCACGGTGGGAAGTCTACAGAGAATGCCTCAAATAAAAAAGCAGCAGTATGAGCATGCTGTCCAGAAGGCTAAAAAATATATCTTGCTTTTAAAAAACATTGACAGTCCTGTATCTGGGGAACAGGAAATAGGGAGAAGGAGCAGAGAGAAACCTGCTGTGGTTCATTAACAATGAGACCTTCACGGCTCCCTCCTTGCCAAAGCCACCTGCCTGAGAACCAACATGGCTCCACCTTCGTGGGGAGGGAGCCAGGAACTCGAGTTGGAATCTGGCAGTGAAACTCTGGAGCCTGTGTCTCAGCCTGAAGAGGAGATGCAGGTGTCTGTTCAGGACACACACAGCCCAAGTGCCCACTTTACCAGCTGTGTAACAAACCACCCCAACTTATACTGACCAAACACAACAATCACCTCTTATTTTTCACGAAACTACAGGTTGGCTGGGACTCGGCTGACCGAGGCTGGGCTGGGCTAATCTAAGCTGGGCTTGCTCACGCTGGTGGGTTGGTGGGGTGCTGGATGGTCTCGGTTGGCCTCAGCTATAATGACTCACCCCCAGGAGGCCAGCCTAGCTTTGATCTCATGACAGAGGCAGGATTCCAAGAAAGGGAGCCAATGAGTCCGAACCCCTTAAAGCCAAGGCAAGGAAATCACATCATCACTTCTAACACACCCTATAGGCCAAACCAGAAGGAGGCGGGGCACAGCATAGACTCCACTTCTTGATGGAAGGGGCTGCACGACATCACTGCAAAAGGCATGGATGGGAGGGTGTGAAGAATGAGGGGCGACTTTTGCAACCAATCTATTACACCCACACAGAGCATTCTTCTCCCCAAAATAGCCAGGCCTGACCTGAGGCCCAGGGGACACAGCATTGGACCACGTCCTCCAACCTGACCACTTCCCTATAAGCAGGGCTGGGCCACAAGGGCCTCAGAGACATTCCATGCAACCCTCACATCCTAGAGATGAGGAAACAGGGGTTCGTGGGGGAGGAAGCTGGCCCCAGGCCACACGCCCAACTCCATCCTCCTCCTGTGAGTCAAGCCACTCGGTCCTTTGAGAATACGGGGAAGGACAACAACGGGCAGCCATGAGGAGTGAGTCACAGATGCTCTATTCAAGGGGAGATGGAAGAAAAGCAAGGCTGAATTTAAGCCACAGAAAAAGGGAGATAAACAAAAGGAGAAGCAGGAATGATTTATTCTGGTTAATTCCACTCTGTTCTACCCGTGGAAAGAGGATTCTAGACTTGGGGTACATGAGTAACAGAGGGCCTACATCTATGAAGTCAGTCTCATTCAGAGAGGTGGGCTGGGTCGGAATAGCTGGGAACCTTGGCTCCCATTCAGTGCAAGTCCGGACTGCAAAGGAATCTCTATTTCTCCACCCTTTAACCCTGGGCGTGGCCATGTGACTCGCTCTGACCTATGGAATGTGCTTGTGCCTTGGGCCTGGTCCTCTCTTCACATCAGGTAAACAATTCCAGGCGAGCCTCCTACAGGCCTAGAGTGAGGCCATCCTAGACCATCTGGTCCCAGTGAAGTCAGCCCAGAATCCCAGCCACAGCATCAGGAGAAATAAGCAATGTTTGTTTTAAACCACTAGGTTTGGGGGTTGTTTGTTACACAGCAAAAGCTAATTGATACAGCATGGAAGTGCATCACCTCTGCAAATGCTCTGTAAAGAGCCAGATCAAGTCTAACCCCAAACCTCTTCTGGAAGTGGTTCGGGTGACTTCTCAGAATGAAGCTCAGTTCCCAGTCAGGAGGCCGTTGGGGGCAAAAGTGTGCTGTCATTGCCCCTAGGGCCCAGCTCAAAATCTTCTGTTGAAAGAAGAACTTTCTGGAATTCAGTACAAATCAAGACTTTTTTTTTTTCCTCCACCATACTTGACTTATGTTTTGAAACTTTTTACTATAGAAATTGTTAAACAAACCCAAACAAGGTAGAATAGTATAATGGACCCCCATATGGCCATTATTCAGCTTCAAAAATGATCAATACTCTGTCATTCCTGTTTCACCCATCCCCTAATTTTTTCCCTGGAGTATTTTAAAGCAAATTTCAGACAAGCCATTTTACCAGTATATAAGGATTTAAAAAAAAAATCTAATCATACTATTATTGCACATTCCCAAATCAATAATTCCTTATATCATTTAATCGTATATATCATATTTTTAAAATGTTTTTGCTTGTTTTTAAAATGTTCTTCTTTAAGATGCTTTGTTTGAGTTGTGAACGAAAAAGGGGCCACATACTAAACCGGACAAGGTCACAGGAGGCCTGCATGGTGGGCCTTACAAATCCAGAGGCTGAAAATAAACACATAGAATACTCTGAACATAAAAGCCCATCAAGGTGGGTAGTCACATCCTAGGCCTGTAGCTTCTTTGACAAAGGTCCATCTTTACCTTAAGTGAGCCTGTCTATCGTCTTTCTGCACCTACGATAACGTATCTTTGAAATGTCAGACTAATCTCCTCTGCCAGATCCTTGGGGCACAACCCCCAACAGAAGACCACAGAACCCCTCATTGTTATCTCGTTCTTCAAAACCATCTCTACTCATATGTGCCGCAAATGTTATTAACTATCCTGTACCCACCAATGTAAAAGAACTATGCATTTCTCTATTTTGTCTTTTTATCTAATTCCAGAGATTTCCCCACTTTGCTTTCTCCCACCTCCTTAATCTACTACCAATGGATTTCATGTCATTCTCCTGCCATCTCCTCCTTTTATTCTAAGGTATAAAATAAAAATAAAAAACTGCCATTCTCTGGAGCATTTTCTCGTTCCATTGAGATTTTGCTGCCCAGCAATGGTCATCAGTTGGACTCAAATACTCATAAAAAATCCTCTCCAGGTTTGGACATTTCTTATGTTGACAGAATCAAGAGCCTGACAAGGTGGTCAACATTGTGCCCTGGATTAATGTCTCTTTTACGTCTTTTTCCCCTTTTTTAAAAAATTAAGGCATAATTCCATGTCATAAAACTCACCATTTTAAAGTATGCAATTTAGTGGGTTGTTTTTTTCTTTTTAGTATATTCACAAAATTGTGCAACCATCACCACAATCTAATTCCAGAACATTTTCATCACCCCCAAAAATAAACTCTGTATTCATTAGCAGTTACTGTTTATTTTTTCTTCCCCCAGCCCCCAACAACCACTAATCTGTTTTCTATCTCTGTGGATTTGCCTATTCTGGATATTTCATATAAATGCAATCATATAATATGTGATCCTTTACAACTGACTGCTTCATTTAGCGTCATGTTTTCAGGGTTCATTCATCTTGAAGCGCATTATACACTGAATGTTTGTGCCCCTCCCCCAAATTCATATGTCAAAGCACTAACCCCTAATGTGGTGGTATTTGGAAATGGGACCTGTGGGAGGTAATTAGCATTAGATGAGATCATGAGGATGGGGCCCTCATCATGGGATTAGTGCCCTTATAAGAAGAGACACCAGAGAGCTTGCTCTCTCTTCCTGCTCCCACGGAGAGGTCATGTGAGCACACAGCAAGAAGGCAGCCATCCGCGACCCAAGGGAAGAGTCCACATTAGAAACTGACCTTGCTGGCACGCTCATCTTGGACGTGTAGTCTCCAGAGCTGTGAGAAAATAAATGTCTATTGTTTAAGTCACCCAGTCTATTTTATTATGTCTACCTAAGCAGACTAAGACACAGCATCTATCAGTACTTCAGTCTTTTTTGTAAGGGTCAAAACATTTTGTTCCCTTAATATTTTTTTCTTTTTTAATGAAGTTAAATAGTAAAACACAAATTCAAAAGCCGCCTCCCTATCTACACCCCAAGCCCCTTCTCTACACACAGTCTTTGGCGCTGGTTCCCTTTCCTTCATCCCACTCACAGACACAGAGTATACACTGAGAAAACAGCACTGCTCTAAGTACGTGGAGACACGATGACAGGAGGTGAACTGTGTTCACGAGGTTAAATTGAGCAAATCTGCATTTCCTGGATTGTGGATGGTTTCCTTTCATCAGCCAAATTGAAAAAAGAAATTCCCTGGATTAGATGCTTCAAAGCTGAAGCTCCCAGGACCACCTTGAAGATGTTATTTGCATCAAAATCACCCATATTCATGCCTTCTTCATCCAGGTCCTGTGCACTGTCAGTCATAGTGTGTCTTTTTCTTGGGATCAGAGAGGATCCAACTTCCTTCCGAACTTCGCACTGGCTCTGTGCCCATCCAGATGGTGCAACAAAGTCTGCTTCCGATGAGCTTTCCTGACCTCGTCCTCAGAGGCTTTCATGTCCACTCCCAGAATCTTGTAGGAATCTTTCCTCTTACTCTTCTTCAGTTCTAGCTGTGCATTTTTAAAAGCTGTTTATGTTCTTATCCATCAAGTACGCTTTTTCATAGTCCTCTACTGCTTCTTCACACTGTTCTGTGTCCATGGAACACTCAGCTCTTCTCAAGAAGGTTTTTACACATGTATCATCGAGCCTCGCTGGGTTTGTGCCGTCTTCCATTGCATCATTTAGTTTCCTACGTTTGGAATTAACTGTACCCGGATTACAGTAGAGTTCAGCATTTGTTTTTATACTGTTGTGGTTTATCCCCAGGACTTCCGTGTACAGTTCATAGGCTGGCTCTTGATTTCCTTCTTTAAAGGCTTTATTCCCACCTTCTTTTGTTGCTTTAAGTGCTTTGACATTTCTGCAAGCAACGCAGGCCTTCTCGTGGCCAGGAGCCACCCTGAGAGCCTGCACAAAAAATGAACAGCCTTCTCAATACAATCTTCATAATAAAAGCAAAGACCTCGGACATACAGAACATCCACGTTGGTGGAATCCATTTGTAAAATGTCACTGGCCACAGACTGTACTTCTGAATAATCCTCCTGCATTGCTAAATATTCTGCTTTGGGGATTTTGAAGCAATGACAGGCAGGAGCAAATTCTAGGGCATGGTCCATGCAGAAAACAATCTTCCAAAAGTCCCACTTCTCAAAATCCATTTCTGCTACTTTCTCATATTCTGCATTAGCATTCTTGCATTCTGCTGTACCCGGGCATTTCTGTGATTCAGTTCTGGGGTTCTCTGGAAACAGTGAGATTCTGCCATTGGCACTCCTTAGAGATAGGTATCACTCATGATGTCCACTCATGATGCCCCCAAAGGAAACTGTCATCCAACCTCACTGCGTACCTTCAAGAGTCTCCCAGAACCTTCGAGCATCATCAAGGTGGCTGCTCAATTTCCATAATAGCTAGCACTTTTTCAGTTGACCGTAGAAGCATAGGCAGGTATGGATTTACTTCTGGACACTCAATTCTATTCCATTGATCCATATGTCTACCCTATGCCAATACCACACTGTCCTGGTTTCTGTAGCTTTGTAGTAAGTTTTGAATTCTTAAGACTTTTTAATATATAATAATTCACTTTCCATTTTTGTCGTTGTTGAAGAAACTTGGTCATTTGTCCTGCAGACTGGCCACATTCTGGATTTGGCTGATTACATCTTTGGAATGTCATTTAACATATTTATCTCTGTATTTCTAATATTCAGATTGGGAAGCTTCATTAGGCTCAGGTATAATTTTCCTAGGAGGTATTGCATTACGTCAGGAGGCACAGAATGTCTGCTTGTCCCAATTTAGTGAGATAACATCATGTTCTTTCTCTTGGATCCATCCATTATAAAGTTCTCCATCAACTTTCACCTTTTATCAGACACAGATGATTATAGCTTGATTCAGTATTTCATTAGGTGGTGACTTTCTAACTCGATCTTTCCTTCTACATTTATTACTGCAATTCTTCTATAAAGTAGAACTTTCCTTCCTCATCTATTTAGTTATCTTAAAGTTTGGTCTGTGTAGAAAAAGCAGGCTAAAAGTTTGATTCTTGGGGCCGGCCCGGTGGCTCAGGCGGTTAGAGCTCCCTGCTCCCTGCTCCTAACTCCAAAGGCTGCCGATTCGATTCCCACATGGGCCAGTGGGCTCTCAACCACAAAGTTGCCAGTTCAATTCCTTGAGTGCCGCAAGGGATGGTGGGCAGCGCCCCCTGCAACTAAGATTGAACATGGCACCTTGAGCTGAGCTGCCACTGAGCTCCCGGATGCCTCAGTTGGTTGGAATGTGTCCTATCAACCACAAGGTTGCCAGTTCGACTCCCGCAAGGGATGGTGGGCTGCGCCCCCTGCAACTAGCAACGGCAACTGGACCTGGAGCTGAGCTGCGCCCTCCACAACTAAGACTGAAAGGACAACAACTTGAAGCTGAACGGCATCCTCCATAACTAAGATTGAAAGGACAACAACTTGACTTGGAAAAAAAAAAAAGTCCTGGAAGTACACACTGTTCCCCAATAAAGTCCTGTACCCCTTAAAAAAAAAAAGTTTGATTTTTTTCCCTTTACCTTACCAGCTTTCAGAATGAGTTGTTCCCTCTAAAGGTAATTATTTTTTTTAGTATCATTTTGAATTCATTAATTTTTTAATTTTTATATTTCGATTCATTGAAGTTACTTATAAGTCAGGCTTATTAAGATATAATTGATATATATTAAGGTTCACCCTCTTGAAGTGTACAATTTTATGAGTTTTAACAAATATACACACTAACACCTTATTCAAGATATAGAACATTTCTATCACCCCCAAAAGTTCCCTTGTGTCCCTTTGCAGTCAATCCCCTTTCCCCACTCCACACTTCTGGCAATCACTTATCTAATTTATTTTCCCAGACTTTTTTTCCTCCCCAGAATATTATGTAAACGGAATCATACAGTACATTGCCATTTCTGTCCTGTCTTCTCTCAACTTAGCAAATGCTTGCGATCCATCCATGTTGCTGAGTGTATCAGTAGTCTGTTCCTTTTATTACTGAGTAGTATTCCATTGTACCAGGTTTTGGCAACTCTGAATAAAGCTGCCACAAACACTTGCACACAGATCTTTCTGGGGACATATGTTTTTATTTCTCTTAGGTAAATAAATACCTAGCAGTTAAGCCCCTGGGTCATATGATAGCTGGAGATTTAATAAGAAGAAATTGCCAAGCTGTTTTCCAAAGTAGCTGTTTGTTATTCTTTTTGATATTCAAATTATTTCATCATTTGTCTAGTGAGTGGTCCTTCCAGCAGGTTCCTGTCCTATTGACATGACTCCAGTCGTCTTCAGTAGCTTCCTTGCTTTCTGGCCTCACTGGAGGTTCCAGGTTCATCTTGCACATTTTCTGCCTCAGACTCGAAATCAACTGCTTTTCCAGAACCCTTTTAGTGAGAAACGGTACTTGGAAACCAAAGCCTGATACTGAAGGTGCTCATTACTACTCAGTTGTCAGTGTTTATAGGCCTTTTCAGGTGGACAGATCTAGGAAGGTCATATTTTTTTTTTAGAAATAGAAATCACTAGTTTGTAGGTAAATCATTAGAATTATAAGGGTTTTTAACTTCTTTAGATTGTCATTTTCATCTCTTTTGTTTTGTGCTGAAAATCTTGTTTCCTAATGACACTTAATTATTTTTTTTCTTTATTCTTCTATATATGTAGTAGTTTCAAAATAGTAACACGATATTATTACTTAACCATAAGACAAGTCTGTACAGTTTAAGATTTTCTTGTGCCTTTTTCTATCTTAGGTTATATCCCCACTAGGAATGTACAGTCAAAAGTCATGTATTTCCATTTGTCTCTTATGGATTTTTAATTTTTGTGTACGTGTTTTAACTATGAAAAACACATCATTCCAAAGCAAAAACTTTTAATAAAAGGTATGTTCAGAAAGGTCTAGCTTCCAGTTCCTATCTTTCTCCCTCTTCATTTTTCCCTCCATGATAAATAAACATTTTTATTAGTTTTTGGTTTATCCTTCCATTGTTTATATTTCAAAATAGAAGCATAATTTTTATATTTCCTCTCTTTTTGCCTATAAAAGGTAGCATATTACACATATTCTTTTGCACTTTGCTTTTTAAAAAATAAAACATGAATACATAACAGAAAACAAATACATGGTTTAATGAATTATTATGACACTCACACCTTATAACTACCACCTAATCAAGAAACAGAACCTGGCCAACCACCGCAGAAGACCCCCCACAAGCACCACCCCAATCACAGCCCCCCATAAAAGTAAGCACAATCCTGATAGCAATCACCTTGCTGAGTCTCTTTCTTTTTTATCAACTAAGTGAGCACCTCTAGACACTACAGTTTACTTTTTAGCTTTGTCCATTTTTAAAACTTCACATTCAAGTCTCTTTTAATCTACGGGATGTCCCCCCTCCATCCCATTCTTTCCCCTACAATTCATCTATTGAAGAAACCAGGATATTTGCCCCACACCGTGTTCCCAGTCTAGGCTTTGCTGATTGCACGCTCATGGTGCAATTCAACATGTTCCCCCATCCTCTCTATTTTTGCACATTGGCACTGGATCAGACTCAAGTTCAAGCCCTTTGCCCCAATTATAGGTGGTGTTGGGTTCTTTCAACAGGAGGCATGTCATGTCTGGTTTTCACTCTTTCCTGATGTTGGCAGCCACTGATGCTTAATGCCCAGACCCTTAATTCATCAAAGCTTGCCGAGTGGGATAGTCCCACTCACCTTGCTTTCTGATCAAGCCTTTCCCATGACGCAAGCAGAGGCAGTAGGACACCAGTAGCTTTGCCAAGATGTCTGATATGAATTAAATATTGTGCTTTCCTCCCACATCTGACTTCTCTATGAGATGAGAAAGGTCCCAGGCCTATGTAATTTGTATGCAAATGCCTGCTTCTCAGAAAAGGGTTGACTGGGTTCCAGCCACCTACCACTGTCTTATACTTTCTTCTCCTTATAGTAACTGTGAGAATTAACCCTCCCATTCTCTGAGAAAAGCCAGACTCAAAGCCACCTGAACAATTTTATCATGTGAGGCCCACGCCTGGGTCCACAGCCCAAATGCTTACAGCAGGCAATACACTTCTGACAGATGCCCCATGTATGCGATCAATGTCGCCATGTCTGGAAGGCTTGGCGCCCATATCAGATGCCTGGAGTGTTGTCTTGAGTGAAACAAAACATGAAAACCTGCCCAATGCTATCAGTGAGAGAAGCATCAAACAGGCCGATGCCTTACTCAGCGTTTCCTAACAGAGCCAGGTGTGTAGCACAATTATTCAGGCCATATCTATATATACTGAGATACATTTCTCTATATTTGCTCAACTTTTTACTTAAATGTACTTGTGAAGAAAACTTTTTAACACTTTCACTAAGCAACAAACAGTTCTCACTTGCCAAAGTGGGAAGGTAACATCAAGGAAAGCTAAATAACATAATTAAATTCTAGTGAGAAAGCTTTGCCTGCTGAAGGCTCTGACCTGGGGAATCTGCTCTCTTTTTAGAAAAGGAAGATTAGCAAGGGTTAAAGAGGTGTTCAAATATATTAGCACCAGACTGTCTTTCTCCTAGAGCAGTTCTCAACCGGGAGGTGGATTTTGTTCTCTGGGTGACATTTGGCAGTGTCTAGACATACTTTTGTCTGTCACAACTGGGGGTGGAGGTGCTACTGGCATTTAGCGGGTGGAGGCCAGAGATGCTGTAAACATTCTACCATGCGTGGGGCAGCCCCCCACAACAAAGTTTTCTGGCCCCAAATGTCAATAGTGCTGAGGCTGAGAAACTATGTTTTAGAGAAGTAAGAAGGGTTGAAAAAGAACCGAAAAGAAATTTCCCTCATTCTGGGATTCAATGTTATTTAATGCAGGATCCAGGTACCATGTAACAGCATCCAACATTAACCAGGGGTACATGACTCATACTTAAGAGAAAACTGTCTAAATAACAAGATGTCATGGAGCCAAGGGTGACACCAGCTACTGGTGCTGAAAGAATGTCATTATCTGAACGCTAATCTCAGAGAAGTCCATAGATCGAGTGGCAGAACTGGTCATGCTACACTAGATGCTGTGTTGACAGTTAACATTTATTAAGTACCTACCGAGTCCAGGTACTGTGCTGGGAACTAGTACGTGGTGATTCCGGTGAGAGGCACACAGGCCAGTGGGGGAGACAAGGAGACATTATAAATGAGTAGAAAACAGTACCATGGGAAATTGTGTGCAGCTAAAAGGAAGAGGCGAAACCACCAACCGGGGTCCAGGGGGGAAGTAAGAGGGGTCAGAAGGCAGAAAAGGTTTCCCAGGGACGGCTATGATTCCAGGGTCTAACCCTCCCAAGGAGCTCCCTCTGATTGGAAGCAGGGCTAATTCAAAAGCAGTGTGTGGCTTCTGGCAGAGTACATGGATCTAAAGTCCTTTAAAACTAATTTGTACTATTGGTAAAGATCCAAAAGTATACCCAAAAATAATTTAAAAAAGAAAAGCTATACACCTGATGTATCCATATATTACTGTTTACACTTGAAGAAAGAAAAACTGGAAACAACCTAAGTGCCAAACCACAGGAAAGCAGTTAGCATAATCTGAGAACTAATTGCTATTTATTAAGTGCTGCCCATGTGCCAATCAGTTTACAATCAGTGTAGCAAAATGATTATACCTTTTCTCCTTGCAGCAACTGTGAGAATCAACCCTCCCATTCTCTGAGAAAAGCCAGACTCAGAGAAGATAGGAGAAAGGAATCTTTCAACCAATACTATGGAAAATATTGACTAGCTTTATACAAAAAAATAAATAAATAAAACAATTGTCACTCCAATAAATTTAAAAAATAAATTTAAAAATAAATAAAGAAATAAATAAAAATTTAAGCATAATCCTCACCTCACACCATGCATAAAAGTAACTTGAAATGGATCATAACTTAATTGTAAAACTGAAACTATAAAAATTCTAGGAGAAAATCTTTGTGGCTTTGAGTTGGGCAAAATGCTCTTAGATATGACACCAAAAGCACAAACCATTAAAAAAAAAATGAGGTTGGGGAAGCAGAAACAGGAACAAGTTAGAATAGCATTATGCTGTTATCAGAGTATTCCTTTTATGGTTATCATCTATTTTTGATTAAATGATGTGGATATCCCATTTATGGTGGCAACATAAAGTTTCCTTTTTAAATAAATATGGCTATGTTTCTAAAATGTGAATGGCCCTTAGGGTTGGGGGGTGGGGGTGGAAATATGCTGATAGAATACAGACTCTGAAGTCAGAATGTCTGGTTCAAATTCTGGCTCCACCTCGCCATGGGCGAGGTAAGGATTCTCTGGCCTTGGGTTCCTCATCTGTAAAATGGTTTCACACGAAATTCTGATCTCAAAGAGTTATGCCAGGATTTCCCAAGTTTCTATATACAGAAAGCTTAGAACCTGATCTGGCATATATGGTGCATAGTAGAAGCTCAGTACAGTAAGTCCTCATTTAACATCAATGGGCTCTTGGAAACTGCAACTTTAGGTGAAATGACGTATAACGAAGCCAATTTTACCATAGGCTGATTGATACCCTATAAACAGGAGTTATGTTCCTATGGCATATTTCTGGTCACAGAAAATCATTAAACTTCTAAATAAAGACCCAAAACACTTCTAATATTAAACATTGAAATAAATATGAGCTCTACATATATTTAAGAAAGGTTAATAAAAGTACGAGAATTATTTTCCAACCTGCTTATTCCAGTTCAGAGTCCCGGGTGGCCAGAGCCTCTCCCAGCAGCTCAGGGTTCAAGGAGGGAATCAACTCTGGACAAGAGGGGTACACTCTCACACACACCCACACTCACTTTTAATTTTGAATGATTTCCTTTATTGCTGTTGCTTTTGCACCATCAATAGAGATTTGTGAGGAAAATACTCATTTGATTGTGAAAGAAAGAAACCCAATGTGCAACTAGTCACATGGGACCCTTGAATGCTCTAAACAGCTTTTGCTTCAAGACAGAGACTCATGCCCTTCAGAAGGATCTAACCTCCGACCTCTGACCTCCAACAAGCAAGGAGACCACAAGAGTGGAAAAACAGAGTGTCCACCCTAGTGCCACTCTCAGAAAAAAGGGACAGTGGACAAAGGGACTCCCGTAGACTGTTGTGCCTGAAAGCGTCCTTGGAAGACAGGAGAAAAAAGAAAACAAAGCAAAAAGGAGTGAGGTAGAAGTCAGTAGCTGGAAGGTCTTTAGTTTGACAGCTCCATGGACAGAAACCTCTGCAGAGGGTTACCCTCTCTATGCATCAAAGAAAATAACTGTCACCAAGAAAGAAAACCAAGTTCACAGGGATGTGGAACAACTGGAAGTCTCCACATATTCCTTGAGAGTATAAATGGGTACAATCATTTTGGAAAGCTGACAGTTCTCATAAAATTAAACACACCCCTGTCCTGTGACGCAGCAATTCCACTCCTAGTATTTAACCTAGAAAAATCAAAATATGTTTCCACATATGGGTGAAGGAGTTCAAAAGTTACAAACTTCCATTTATAAAATACGTAAGTCCTGCGAATGTCATATATAGTATGGTGACTAATAGTGTAGTCACTAATTTACTAATAGGTAGTGTATATTTGAAAGTTGCTAAGAGAACAGATCTTAAAAGTCCTTATCACAAGGAAAAAACATGTTGTAACTATGTATGGTGATGGATGCTAACTAGACTTATTATGGTGATCATTTTGCAATACATACACATATCGAATCATTATATTGTATACTTAAAACTAACATGATTTTATGTCAATTATACTGCAATAAAAAAATTTAAGTACATATCTACATCCACAAAAAGAATGAACAGGAACGTGTATTGCTGCTATATTCATACAATGAATAACATGCAGTTCCAAAAACTGAAAACAATCCAAATGTCCATCAACAGAAGAATGGATATAGAGACCGGTTTGATTGCACAATGGAATACCACTCAGCAAAAAAGAAAGAAAAACAAAAGGAAAGGAACAAATTACTAATCCATGTAATAAAATAACATGGATAATCTCATAAACCTTATTATGAGCAAGAGGCCAGACACAAAGAATACACACTATATAACTCCATTTATTTGAATGTAAGAACAGGCGAAAAACTAATCTACAGTGGTTGTCGGATGTGGGTGGTGGTGGTAGGAATTAACTGGAAAGGGGTATGAGGGAAGTTTCTAGGGTGATGAAAATGTCCTAGCTCTTGGGTGGGATGGTTTTTCACATGGGTATACACCATTGTCAAAAACCGTCTGTACTGGGATGAATAGTGTCCCCCCAAAGTTCATGTCCACCATGAATCTCAGAACATGACCTTATTTGGAAATAGGGTCTTTGCAGATGTAGTTAGTTAAATTAGCATGAGGTCATACCAGATTAGGGTAGGCCCTAATCCAATGACTGGTGGCCTTATGAGAAGAGAAAATAGAGACACACAGGGAGAATGCCATGTGACGACGGAGACAGAGTGGAATGATATGTCCACAAGCAGGGAATGCTAGGAACTGCATGCAACCACCAGAAGCCAGGAAGAGGCAATGAAAGATCCTCCCTTAGAGACTTCCAAGAGATCATGGACCTACTGACTACTTGAGTTTGGATTTCTAGCCTCCAGACCTGTGAAAGAATAAATTCTATTCCTTTGAGAGCCCAAATTTGTGGTCTTTTGTTCTGTAGTCCTGGGAAATTAAAATACCATCAAATGGAATGTTTAACGTCTGTGCAATTTATTTTAAGTAAATTATACTCTGATATTAAAAAATTTAAAATAGCTAATTGGAAACAGCAAGCTGGTGACAAAGGCTCCAACCTGACTCCCATTTCACCAAATCAGAACACCAGAAGGAGGGCCAGCCCAATACTGTTCAGAATTCACATCTAGTGGGAGGACCCAGGCACTGCCAGTGAGACCCTACCCGGTGGCTCGCCCTTCACACTCATCCACCTTGCAAAGCTGTTCCCTCTGCAAAAAATGCCCCCTACACCATCTGAAACATAAATACTATAGGACTATAGGCAGAACTACCCGAGAACCACTTTGCAGATGCCCCATTCAAAAGCGAACCAGCTCACTTTTGAGGGAGCTCCAAACCTCAGAATTAAAGACCACAGAAAAGCTTGGTTAGGCGCCAAGAGCTTCGGCCCAACTCTTCTTCCCACTCACTCACAAATTTATTATCTGACATGTCAACCTTAAGGAATCTTCAGCCTGTTCCGTAGTCTAGATACTTACAAAAGCAGGTTTTTAATTTCATTATTTTGCTTTATCTGAGAAGCCCCTGGCCCTGAGAACTTGCCGGTCACTCGTCTAAGCACACTGTACAGTTATGTCCACGAGGTTTAGGGTCCATGAAGGTCAGGAAGGTTAATGAATGTAGAGACCAACTGGCCCAATCCCCATTGGATGTTTTAATCCCCGTTCAGGTCCCCCACCTTTATGGGGTACTTACTATATGCCAAGGAACTTGCCATGCATTAACTTATTGAATCCTCACAGTGAGGCTAGAGGTAGGACCTATTATTATTATCTTCATTTGTTGATGAGGAAACTGAGGACCAGAGGGCTGAAGGAATGCGTCAGAGGTTACCCAAGTAGTAAACCATAAAGAAGGGATCGGAGCCCAAACAACTGGCTTAGAGCTATTGTCTTAACCACTGGAATGCTCTGCCAAGTGGATGCCTCTTCTGTGGACTGGGCACTGCATTCCCCGTGACAGAGAACCCAAAGGTTTTTCTCTGTGAAAAGACCCAGACTCTTGGGGGCGGATGGGTGGCTCAGTTGGTTAGAGCACGAGCTCTGGGCAACGGAGCTGCCTTGCCGGTTGGATTCCCACATGGGCCAACGTGCTGCGCCCTCCACAACTAGAATGAAGTCAATGAGCTGCTGCTCAGCTCCCACGTGGCCAGATGGCTCAGTTGGTTGAAGTGTGGGCTGAGCCAGTTCGACTCCCGCAAGGGGTGGTGGGCAGTGGCCCCTGCAACTGACAACGGCAGCTGGACCTGGAGCTGAGCTGCGCCCTCCACAACTAAGATTGAAACAACAATACCTTGACTTGGAAAAGTCCTGGAAGTACATACTGTTCCCCAATAAAGTCCTGTTCCCCTTCCCCAATAAAAATCTTTAAAAAAAAAAGACCCAGACTCTTTTAACTTCTTCCCCCCACCCCCCCTTCTTCAGAAACAGGGCAGTGAGTCCCAAGTTTAGTTTCATAATAGCCCAGAGACTCTAAAAGCTTATTGGGACATCTCCAAAGCATTATATAAACAAAATCAAGTGTAACAGGATAAAGGCTGTTTAGTTTTGTTTTTGGGGTTTTGGTATGCTGTGGTTTGAAAGTTAACCAAAAACTGAAAAAGGCTGAAATCAGAACCATGCAGATTTTTTTCTAACTCAGTGAAAAACCCCAATATCTATTGTCCATTACACCAGGAAGGAATTTGGACCTGGGTTTCCTAGAAGAACATCAAACCAATGGTTCTTTACTTCAGGAAAGGAAACTTCAGCCCATATATGCAGACTGTGTCCATGTCCACAGTCCTTTTCCAGAGGAGCCCACAGAACTGTTGGCTTAAAGAAGATTCTCCAGGATCGTGGCACAGCACATAAAAAGTAAAGGGAATTTATTCCAGGAGTGCAAGAATGGTTCAGTATTAGGAATCTTCTTAATATAACATAATAATAGATCCTAGGAGATCCATAAATGTTAAATAAGCATTTGACGAATTCAACACCTTTTCCTGAAGAAAACGTCATTAAAGAAGGTATCAATGGATAATTCTTTAACATGATAAAATATACAAATTTCAGATAAAAGCCAGAATTTTGCTTAACTGGAAAACATCAGAAACACTCCCACTGAAGTTAGGAACAATACACACATGCCCACTAACTCTGTATGAGAGGTATCAGCCAATTCAATTAGATAAGCTAAAGAAATTAGAGATGTAAGAATTGGATGGGGGATATACTGTACAGCATGGTGACTATAGTTAACAATATTGTATTGTATGTTTGAAAGTTGCTAAGAGACTAAATCTTAAAAGTTCTTATCACAAGAAAATAATTTGTAACTATGTGTGGTGATGGATAGTTACCAAACTTATTGTGGTGATAATTTCACAATACATACATACGCATACATCAAATCATTATGTTGTATACCTAAAACCAATGTAATATTATATGTCAATTATATCTCAATAAAAATAAAAATGAAAATAAAGAATTGGATGGGAGGAGGTAAATTATTTTTATTTATAGATGCTATGATTATAAGCCTTGAACATCCAAGAGAATCAACTAAGAAATGACTACAAACAATAGCCAGTTAGAAAAGACTCCACAAAAAAGATAAAATATCTACGAATAAAATTATCAAAAAATATACAAGTTATGTACTAAAAACACTGTGAACAATATTTAAGGACACACAAGACTTAAAAAAATGGAAAGACATACTACGTTCTTCCATAGGCAGATTCAAATCATAAAAATGTCCCTTCTCTGAAGTTAATGTGTAAATTTAAAGCAATCCCAATACATTTGACAAAAGGGGATATTTAATTGGCCAATAGATATTTTTTAAAGTGCTAAACCTCACTAGTCATTAGAGAAGTGAAAACCAAAACCACAATTAATTACCACTACAGAGAACAGAATGAATTAAATTTAAAAGACCCACAAAACCAAATGTTACAATACTGGGAATAACTGGAATTCTCAGATACTACTGGAAGGAGGGCAAATTGTTACACATCTATTTTGGAAAGCAGTTTGGCAGTATTTTCTAAAGTTGAACATATGCATGTCCCATGGCCCAGAAATTCCTCTCATAAGTAAACATCCAACAGAAATGCATATATATGGGCACCAAAAGCCATGTGTCATAGCCAAAAACTGAGAACAACTTGAAAGTCCATCAACAGGAGAACGGATTGAAAAAACCCTCACAAATATAACGCTGAGCAAAAGAAGCCATATGCAAAAGCATCCATGTATATAAAGTTAAAAACAAAAACAGCAAAACCAATCTAGAACATGGGAAACAAGGATGATGATTACCTTTTGGAAGAGACTAGGAGAGTAACTGTTTAGGGGCCTGGGGAGTGGGGTGCCGGGGGTGGGTGGGTGGGGGGTGGCTCCTGTTCCAGATCTGGGTTCACTTTACTCTGGGTTCACTTTGTGATAACTCATCAAGCTGTCTACCTACAATTTATACACTTTTCTGTATGTGTGTTATACTTCAGTTTTTATTAAAGCAATTCCAATAAAAACACAACATATGTGTGCATAATTAGATACCAGATTTTAAAGTTCAAATAGAGAAAACAAAGAAACAAGAATAGCCTGAAAAATAAGAAAGCAGGGCTTCCATATAATTAAAAAATATTTTTAAATATTGTAAAGCTTAGTAAGCAAAACAGTGGGAACAATACTGAACACGAATAGAAAGAGGAACCAATGGAAAAGAGTAACAAGTTCTGAAATAGACCCACATATGTATGAGAAAAGACCTGTGATAACCAGCTTATAATAAAGCAGTTCCTCGATTCAGTGGGAGAAAGATAACGATCGGGGTTTTAAAAAAAAAAAAAAGGTTGGGTCTATATACCTCACAGCATCAGGATGAATTCCAAATGGATCAAAATTTGAACGTAAAAAATAGAAGGAAAAAAAGGACATGTCCTATTATCTTGAAGTGAGGAAGACCTTTGTAACTTGATTCAACATTCAGAAGCCATAAAAGAAATGACTGATAAATTTGACTGGGCTGCATAACAATAAAAACTCGTGCATACAAAACAAACCATCAACAAAATAAAAGGGAAACACTAAAGTGGATGCAACTTATATCAGAGGCAAAAGGCTAATCTCCCTAATAGATAAACAGCTACCAGAAGTAAAAAAAAAAAAAAAAAAGCAACAATCCAATTTTTAAAATAAGCAAAGAACATGAGTAAGACAGTCAAGGAACAAGAAAGAGAAATGGTCCTTTTAAAATAAAAGTTTAAAACTTCTCATAAAAAATTTAAAGTAAGACTCAGTTGAGTCACTGTTTTTCACCTATCAGATTGGTAAAAATCCAGTAATGTGGTAATTTTAATGTGTTGGAAAACATGTGGGAGAATAGTAACTTCTCATCCAAAACTGGTGAAGGTGTAAATTGGTACTAACCTTAGGAAAGTTGGCACTATCTCTCAAAATTACACATGCAGATCTCTAGCAATCCCATTTCTGGGAATTTATCATAGATATATAACATGCACCTGCAAAATGCCAAAGGTGCAAAGAGTGTCTGTGACAGCAGATTGAAAACAACCTGAGTTCATCACACAATAAAATAGCATTATATTTTCAGTGAAACAAGCCAGGCACAGAACAGTGTGTATTCAATTTGTGTATATTTATTTGTATGTGCAAAAAGAGATCCTATATTAGAATTATTCACACTAAAATACGGAAGAGTGGCAGCTTCGAACCTCCCAGAAATGGTGCATCCTTAAAAGAAGATGCGGGCCGGCCCGGTGGCTCAGGCGGTAGGAACTCCATGCTCCTAACTCCAAAAGCTGCTGGTTCGATTCCCACATGGGCCAGTGGGCTCTCAACCACAGGGTTGCTGGTTCAACTCCTCGAGTCCCGCAAGGGATGGTGGGCTCCACCCCCTGCAACTAAGATTGAACATGGCACCTTGAGCTGAGCTGCCGCTGAGCTCCCTGGCTCAGTTGGTTGGAGTGCATCCTCTCAACCACAAGGTTGCCGGTTCGACTCCCACCAAGGGATGGTGGGCTGTGCCCCCTGCAACTAGAAACGGGAACTGGACCTGGAGCTGAGCTACACCCTCCACAACTAAAATTGAAAGGACAAATTGACCTGGAAAAAAGGCCTGGAAGTGCACACTGTTCCCCAATAAAGTCCTGTTCCCCTTCCCCAATAAAATCTTTAAAAACAAGAAAGAAAAAAAAGAAGATACTTGTTAAGCCAAATAAATCTGTAATTTCATAGATTTTTTTTGTCAGGGTGATAAAGTGAATTGGAAAAATATATACATATACTGCAAATCCAGAGATTTGGGGGGTCATGAGGAGAACCATATATCAGGAGATACCTCAGCTGTCCCAAAGATCAACTTTAATTAAATTAGACCCAGTAAACTAAAAACAGTTGCCTGGGGACGGGGGTAGTGGGTGGTTATGAACTAGGAGTGAAAGAAAAACTTTCACTCTGGTCCTTTTTTGCATGACAGTCAAACCATATGAATGTATCATCTATACAAGACATTAAACAGTAAAAGAGAAGAGCTGAAGTTCAAGAGCTCCTAAGCCTTGATCAAGAACCACAACATCTACCCCAGCTCTTGTTTCAAGAGCTTCAAACAGGTAACGTTGAATATTTAGAGTTTTATTACCCTATAACAGCTCCCTGCCTTTGCCAAAAACATCTTATGCCAATATTGCTATGCATGATATTGTAGAAAGACTTTGGGCAACTGACTTGAACTCCTTTAAATATCAGTGTTCTCTCTGGCAGAGCAAAGATAAGGGCAAAACAACATCACAGGATTGTTGTGAAGTGCTGGTCTCTGAGCGTTTCAGGAAGCCACAAAGCAGCACAGAACAAGCTCTTCATACAACAGCCGCTCGACAGCCAAGCCTGGGCTAGAATTGACATCAGACCTGAATTTCAGTGCTTCTCAAGGTCAGTCAGTGTTGCTTAAGAGTCACCTGAAGAGGCTGTTAAAGCACAGGCTCCCAGGCCCTGCCCTTAGCTATGTGATTCAATAGGTCTGGGGCCGTGAACTTACATTTTAAACAAGCTTCTCCTGGATGATGCTGATATGCTGGTTTAAGGATCACGTTTGAGTAGTCTGGTGCAGAGCAGGGTTCCTCACACTGTGATGTGCATACAAATGGCCTGGAAATCTTGTTAAAATACAGAGTCTGGCTCAGTGGGGTCTGGGGTGGGACCTAGGACTCTGCATTTCCAACAAGCTCCCAAGTGTTACAAATGCTACTGGTCTGCAGACCACACTTTGAGTAACAAGATTCTGGAATATTCAGTTCCATTCATTTTACAGATAAAGAAACTATGCTTGGGAAAAAGTACATGACTTGTCCAAGGCTTCTTGGGCGGTAAAGGCAGAGACAGGATGAGGCCTCTTTCGGGGTGGCTGCCATTCCTCAGAACTGCCGCTCCCTGCTGTCCCCAGACCTATGCTACAAACCTTCCTGAGCCAATAAGTGATGCCAACCCATTAGAAAATGGCATGGAAATTTACTAAATCATACACAGTCCTCTACTCTTCCGAGAAATAAGCCACTTACCAGGAAGCTTAGCTCAATCCACCAATCTGTTCTCTTTAAAAAATGCACTTTTGGCAAACTTATTTTTTAGCTGAGTCACCTTCCCCTCCAGTGACTCATACCTTTGACAGGCCTGCTGTGGGAACCTAAGGAAGACTCGGAGTATTTCTCAACACATGTGGTCTGATTACGGGGAGAGGAGGGTGAGGCTAAGCAGAAATGGGGGTGGGGAAGTTAATCCCTGGGAAAGCTGAGGAGTCCCTTGATATGACCTCAAAAACAGAATTGCACTGTATGCATTTTTCCAACTCACTTTATCATCCTGACAAAAAGTCCATCGAATTAAAATTGTACTTGGGGGGCCGGCCTGGTGGCTCAGGCGGTTAGAGCTCCATGCTCCTAACTCCGAAGGCTGCCAGTTCAATTCCCACATGGGCTAGTGGTCTCTCAACCACAAGGCTGCCAGTTCGATTCCTCAACTCCCGCAAGGGATGGTGGGCAGTGCCCCCTGCAACTAAAAATTGAACATGGCATTTTGTGCCGAGCTGCCGCTGAGCTCCCGGATGGCTCAATTGGTTGGAGTGTGTCCTCTCAACCACAAGGTTGCCGGTTCGACTCCCGCAAGGGATGGTGGGCTGTGCCCCCTGCAACTGGACCTGGAGCTGAGCTGTGCCCTCCACAACTAAGACTGAAAGGACAACAACTTGAAGCTGAACAGCACCCTCCACCACTAAGATTGAAGGGACAACAACTTGACTTGGAAAAAAGGCCTGGAAGTACACACGGTTCCCCAATAAAGTCCTGTTCCCTTTTTTAAAAAAAAAAAATGTGTTTGGATTAACAAGCAACTTCTTTACAGGATGCATTGTCTCTGAGCTGCCAATCTTTTACACTTCACTGTGAATTATTCCAGAACAGAGGGAAGGGGGTGGAGTTCGGACTCAGGTCTCTGGAGTCATACAGGCAGAGAGGGGCCTTACCTAAGATGAAGCTTGATCTGGGAGCCCAGAGGCTGGCAAACCACAGCTGCAATCCTGGATCTTGGCACCTTGGACCTTGGCGTCTGCACCATATTTATCAGCAGGCCCCACCCCTACCCCTGGTGTCTTCAGGTTGTGAGTGGTTTGTGGGCCTGGCTCTGCCACTAATTTGCTGTGTGACTGAGTAAATCACACAATTTTAGAGACTTTCAGAGCTGGAAGGAATAACCCTCTGATCCCAGAACCCCAATTTCTAAATCAGAGAACACATGGCTCCTTAATGGCCTGAGCGTGGCTTCCCCAAAGCAAAGCTGGAGACAGCGGTTCAGTTTTGCATGCTCTCAGGAGACACCTGTGAAGGACGCAGGGGAGCAGGATAGGGAAGGACAAGTCTCAGAGGCTCTGAAGCATATTTAAATAACAGCACAGAGTCTTCCCAAGGAGGCTGGGCTTTCGCAGGTCCCCCTCCGGGCCTCCCACCCCCACTCAGTCCCTCACCCCTCTGGGTGGGGGATGAAGTAGTATAACCTCCCAAGTGTCTCTGGCAAGGCTCTGCTGTTGGTGGCAGAAGCTCTCACCCCACAGCGGTCGGGAAATAGGTACAACAGTGGGTAACAGGAATCTAACATAGTGGGCGTTAACCCTTCCTCCTTCCAGTTCTGAGAGCCCCCTCAAATGTATTTCTAAAAAAAAAGGAGTCCTCCAAAATACAAAAGACAGAAGGTGAGGAAAGAATACAATTCCATTCATTTGCAGAAGAATCTTGGAATCTACACTTGGAATAAATCCTAACTTCTCCCCCTGACTTCCTGGCAGGCTGCAAGGTGATCCCTCCACAAGCTCCACCCACTGTCCGAGCACTGACCGCAGGGCCACACATCACACTGACTCCTCCTTAAGGACTTTGCTTGTTCCCTCTGCCTAGAATGTTCCAACCTAGATTTTTGCCCAGCTGGCTCCTTCTTGTCAATTCAAACATCACCTGCATGGAGAGGCCTTCTCTGGCTATCCCAGGTCACCCCGTTGCACCCCCTGCGGCACTTCTGCATAAGCCCTGGCCACTCTGACCGGATCTTGACGGTTTTCATTTGTGTGTTTTCTCCCCACGAGAATGATCTCCAGGAGAGTCATGTTCTGGCCTCACCAGCGACCCTGGTGCTGTCTCAGCACACGGGACACGATACCATCGGGTGAACAGTATCTGAATGAAGGAGTTGGACATTTGGGCCCGATAATGAAGTGCCCACAGAGAAGGAGAACTGGGTCCGCTAAACACTCCACAGTCTGAGATGTTGGAGGAAAACCAGGCAGAAGGCTAGGATGAGGAAGGGGAGAGTCCACCAAGTTCCCTTGGTTACCTTGATTCCTTCCTCCTCGCTCAGCTTCTACCCTCAATGTGGAACCAGAGTTAGCATCAATCCTGGGATGTCCGTCACCTTTTGGAAGTTTGCACACCTCTCCAAACGACCAGGGGCCTCTGGGCTCCAATTCTAGCTCTAGCTCTGAGCCTCTCTTCCCCACTGGTACCTGAGTGGGGCATAGAGACGATGCCCGCTTTGGAGGCAGCGGCACCGAAAGGCACACCACTGCGAACTTACTGCATAGTAGGGTAAATGCCCTCTCCTGCTGCTGCATTTCTGCCCCTGGCCGCCTCTGTGGCTCCTCCAGCGCCAGGACAAGCCTTCACCGCAGCCGCACCAGCTCTGGGCACCGGTGAGATGTTTACCCAGCATTTCCCATGTGCCCCGCCGCACTGTGCCAGGCGATTGCCGGTGCACTTGCTCGCTCATCTGCGTAATGACACCGATTTCTCATCAGTATCTTACATCTCGCGGTCTCGTTAGCTCTACTCTCCAAGTGAGGAGACAAGACGGAGAGACTGAAACACAAGGCTGAGCCTAGGCATCCGGGTTGGAACCCGGGCCGTCGGGTGCTTTCATCTCCTCTTAGTGGTTTGTCACCACGCGCTCATGGTGGGTACAGCAGTCCGGGGAGAAAGGATCATTACTTTCATTTCTCAGAAGAGCACCCCTCGTGGGGTGCACAGATGGGCGGCAGTCCGCGGCCCAGCCACCACCAGCTCCGTTTCGCGGGTGCGGAAACTGAGACTCCAGGTGATGCAAGGGCTGCGCCCTCAGCTCAGGCATCTCCCCGGCAAGACAGCGCGAGAGCAGAGGTCGCGTCACAGTCATGTCACGTTGTTGGTCGGAGGCTCACCTGGGACGGTCACCTGGGGCTTCACCTGGGCAGGCCCAAGCCACTGTGTCAGGCGGCAGGGCGCGCTCTCCCTACCCTAGCCCTTTGCCCCCTCCCTCCCTCTACCTGGATGACTGAGCACCCAAAGCCCAGTCTTCAAATGGGGATAAGACCCAGGACGCTCTGGAGGAAGCTGGATCCCCAGGAGGAAGCTGGATCCCCAGGTCCTAAGCTAATCACATACAGTAGCAGGAATGAAGGGCTGGCTTTATTTGAAAAAAAAACACCAAAAAAAACATGTTAGCAAACTGAAAAAGATGCAGAGGACTATGTCCCTTTGACAAAATTCAACAGCCACTCCCAACAGAAACTCTCAGCAAACTATGATGGAATGGAATTTACTCAGCCTGGAAAAGGGCATCTATGAGAAACTTACATCTAACTAGTGAAGGACTGAATGCTTTTCCCCTAAAATTGGCAACAAGTTGAGCTAATACAAGAACAGCAAGGTAGCAGAACACAAGGTCAATGTACAAAAACCCACGGTATTTCTCCGTACTCTCACCAAAAGCTGAAACAACCTAAATGTCGATCAACAAGTGAACAGATTTTTTAAAAATATGGTAGATCAATACAATGGAACACTTCACAATGCAAAGAATGAACTATTAATACACATAACAACATGAACGAAGCCCAGAATACTTACGCGGAGTGAGAAAAACCAAACCTCCCCAAAGAAAGAGCACATACTGTGTAATTCCACTGATTTAAAACTCTAGAAAATACAAACTAAGCTATACAAGCAGAAAGCAGACCAGTGGATGTGTGGGGAGGAAGGATGGGGGGGAAGGAATTTCAAGGGGCATCAGGAAACTTTTGGCCATGATTAATACAGTCGTTATCTAGGTTATGGTATTTATATTCAAAATTTAGCAAATTGTATACTTTTGTGCAGTTTATTACATGTCAATTTTACCTCAATAAGCTGTTCTTTAAAAATTGCACATATGAGGTCGGACAATTAAGTTCGCGAACTCATCCTAGCAAAAGTGCCACATACCTCATTGCTGAATATCACTCTGGTCACCTTCGAAGTACTCCCCTTGGGAAGTGATGCACCGACGCCAGCGCCTAGTCCACCCTTCAAAGCAATTTTTCAGTATTTTCTTTATCTTCAAAGCAAAATTTCAGTATTTTCTTTATCTTCGGGTAAAGAAAGAAGTCATTGGGGGCCAGATCAGGTGAGTAGGGAAGGTGTCCCAATAGTTATTTGTTTACTGGCTAAAAACTCCCTCACAGACAGTGCCGTGTGAGCTGGTGCATTGCTGTGATGCGAGAGCCATGAATTGTTGGCTAAAAGTTCAGGGTTGCCTAACTTTTTCGTGCAGCCTTTTCAGCACTTCCAAATAGTAAACATGATTAACAGTTTGTCCAGCTGATACAAATTCATAATGAAGAATCCCTCTGATATCAAAAAAAGTTAGCAACATCGTTGCAAGAAGTTCTCGAACTTAATTGTCAGACGTGGTATATCGAAGTATCTAGAACAGGCAAATTCTAGAGACAGAAAGTACAACAGAGGTTGCCAGGGGCTGGGGAGAGGGGAAAGGGGAGTTGTTTAATGAGTACAGAGTTTCTGCTTGAGACAATGAAAAAGTTCTGGAAATAGTGTTGGTAGTCACACAACATTGTGAATGTGCTTAATGTCACTGAATTGTACACTTAAAACATTTAAAACAGTAATTTTGGGGGCAGCCTGATGGCTCAGTTGGTTAGAGCATGAGCTGTGAACAACAGGGTTGCTGGTTCGATTCCCACATGAGCCAGTGAGCTGCACCCTCCACAACTAGATTGACGACAACGAGCTGCCACTGAGCGCGAGCTCTCAACAACAAGGTTGCTGGTTCAATTCCCGCATGGGATGGTGGGCTGCATCCTTTGTGACTAAAGATTGAAAACAGCAACTGGACTTGGAGCTGAGCTGTGTCCTCCACAACTAGATTGAAGGACAATTACTGGGAACTGATGGGCCTTGGACAAACATACTATTCCCCAATAAAATTTATTTTAGAAAATAAAATGGTAATTTTTATGTTACATATATTTTATCACAATAAAAAAGTTAAAATAACTCAAAAATATAGTACATAAGCGGACATTTGCATTTGAGGGGAAAGAGGAGACTTTTCTGCTTTTCTCAGCATCCTCAGTGGTGTTGATCCTCAAAGAGGTAAGGCCCCCACCCATGCAGCCTGCCCGTCATAATGGCTGACTGGTCTCAATCCCTTTGCACCCGCTGTGCCCTGAGTGGAATGCTTTTCCCCCTTCATCTGCCCACCCAATTCTGCGTCCCCCTATCTCTCCTTCCTCCATGTCCCACCCCACCCCCTCACTCTCCCGCAAGCCGTCCTCAATGCAGAAAAGGCTGCCAGTCCTGTTTGCTCCAGCTGCCGCCTCTCCAAGGGGGCGCTCCCTCTGTGCCCCCAGGCCCCTGCCCTGGTGTCCCGCTTCCTTTGACCTGATCACAGTGTCCTGAGCATCTGCTTTCTGTCTCAGCTCAGGCTGGGCGCTCCTTAAAGTGTCAGACTTATCCTCATTCTCTCTGTCTCCCAACTTCCACAGCTGATCAACTGCCAGGACTTGGGCTGAACCAGTCCCTTTTTTACCAATTCAGGAATGTCCCTAGTGGAGAACAATGGGGAAAATGGAATTCTTGGTAAACAGAGCAGCTTTGTTTCTAATTTTTTTGGCTCACAGAGGATGGACTGTGGGGACGTGGGCAGGCCCACGCGGGGGCTGGGAAACCTGGCTTTGGCTTTTCCTTACTGACTGGAGACCTAAAGAGCAAATAGGCCTCACTTTACCCATCTGAAAAATGGAGCTTGAGAAACTCCTCTTCAAACTGGGTGCTGAGGGAGTGGTGGAAGGGGAATGGGTGTGTTTATAGATGTCCCCACCGTGGGGAGCATCTTGGTCACACAAGGCCCATTTTCCTAGAGACCCAGCCTCATGCTTGTTGAATCTGGGTTCAGGCTTTGCTGTTCCAACGGTGCTGGTGTGGACGCCGGCCCTGGCACACAGGCTCTCTGTGCTGGCTCACCATTAGATTTGCTCTGTCGCACCTTATGAAAGCAGTAGGGACCTGTACTGCATAACTGTAATAAACTTTAGATCATTCATTAGTAGTTTCACACTCTCTCTCTTGCTGGAACCATACGCCCCATTAATTCCTAGCTAGCGCCTATCATGAGGACAATTCCATCCTTGTGTTAACTGATTAACGGGAAGGCTGGGGTGACTCTTCAGCTAATAGGCGTTAGTATTGCAGCTAAGGAGGAATGAGACGCAGCCCCCTGTCCCTGAAAATGGAAGGTCTGGGGCCAGGGGGGAGTCACCAGCCTCCTTGCCAGGCCACGTCCCCTCCTCCCTACTCACACACACCCAGTCTGACTCAGGCCCAGCCCTGGCTCCACCATGACACCAACTCCTGCCCATGCCACCTGTATAACATCATGACACTTCTTGAACAGGTCATGAACTCTCCACATCAGAGTTAAATTCTGTTCTCTGTGAGTTGGTAACCCAACCTTGGGATGAAAAGGTGTGAGCCCAGCCTGGAACAGCTGACACTGGGGGCGGCCGGGTCACAGAGCAGGTGCTGAGGGGAAAAGGAGATGCCTCCAAGAGTGGCACAGAAAGGCCAGGAGACTGGGAAGGGGCAGAGGGTTTCCCAGAAGGGGCAGGAAGCTAAAAAGGGCTCACCACCCTTCTATCAGCTCAATATCGCTCATGAGCGGACCCAGCCTGAGCAAGGAGGATTGTTCCAGAACCTCCGGGAATATTTACCAGTGTCAATGCTCCATAGGCATGCAGTTGGGCCCATCTCCCCTCAACAGGAAGGCACAAAGGGAAGACAACCTCAGGTTCTACCAGCACCCCAACCTCCTTCCTCCTCACCCAGCCCCCCCACCCAGCCTCTCCCAGGGCAGGCTTCAAACCCAAACACAGGCTGAAGGAACCCGGCTGAAATTACAATATTATTGACTATCTTCCTTGTGCTATACATTACATCCTCGTGACTTTCTTATTTTATAACTAGAAGTTTGTACTTCTGCATCCCGTTCACCTTTTCCACTCTTCTACCTGCTTCCCTTCTCTCTAGAAACCATCAGTTTGTTCTCTGTGTCTATGAGTCTCTTTCTGTTTTGGTTTGTTTGTTTTGTTTTTCAGCTTCCACATACAAGTGAAATCGTACAATATTTGTCTTTCTCAGACTGGTTTCACTTAGCATAATACCCTCTAGGTCCATCCATGTTGTCATAAATGGCAAGATTTCATTTTTATGGCTGAGTAATATTCCATTGTACATAGGTACCACATCTTCTTTGTCTATCAGTGGATACCTTGGTCGCTTCCATATATTGGTTATTGTAAATAATGCTGCAATGAACATAGGGGTGCATATATCTTTTCAAATTAGTCTTCGCATCCTCTTTGGATAAATGCCCAGAAGTGATGGAATTGCTGGGTCAGAAGGTAGATCTATTTATAATTTTTTGAGGAACTTCCATCCAGTTTTTCAGTGGCTGCTCTAATTGGCAATCCCACCAACAGTGCACAAGAGTTCCCTTTTCTCCGTATTCTCACCAACACTGGTTGTTTGTCTTTTTTTGTACTAGCCATTCTGACAGGTGTAAGGTGATAATCTCATTGTAGTTTTGATTTGCATTTCCCTGATGATTAGTGTCTTTTTTAGCGTTGCCATCTGTATGTCCTCTTTGGAGAAATGTCCATTCAGCTCCTCTGCCCTTTTCTTAATTGGATTATTTTTTTTCTAATTTGAATTGCACAAGCTCTTTATATATTTTGGACATTAACCCCTTGTTGGATACATTGTTTGCAGATATCTTCTCCCATTCGGTAGGTTGCCCTTTCATGTCATTGGTGGTTTCCTTCGCTGTGAAAATGTCTGTTGTTTTAAGTCACTCATGGCAGTCGGAGGAGACTAACAATTGCTGTGCTGCATCTTGCTCTTCTCACGCTATCTAGAAAACTGTGACACTCTCTCCGTCTCTTTTTTTTATCAGCTGCTAAGTATTCCCTGTGTATGAACCATAATTAATTTGATCTGTCTACCGCTGATGAATATTTACATTTCCAATCTTTAACCTCTACAAATAATATTGCAATGATTGTCTTTGTACAGATAACTTGGTGCGCCCTGAGAAGTTCATATGTAGAAACAGAATTACTGGGTCTGGAGGAATAGGCACATTGGGTACATTTATATTTTTGAAAGCAATTGCAAAAGGGCTCTCCAAGGAGATCAGACGCTTTACGTTCTTAGAAGCAGCGTATGAGAGCTTTTCATTGGATCACTTGTTTGTTTTTTAATTGTCTTCGTTTGCTATTTTTCCTGTTCAAATCAATGCAAGTTTGTTGTCATAAGTGAAACAATACAATACCAAGATTTGTGTCTCACTGTCTCTCCTCTTATAAGGACACCAGCAGCTGCCATCTCCTGGTCCCACTTCCTTCCCCTCTATTCTCTCCTTTATGGTATTACTAGTGCCAACACCTGTCTTTCCACACCTTCCTCCTTGCTCACACTAATACGTGAGGGTGCACACACATAAAGAGGAAATTTACTTGTTGGTCTGAATAAAATTGAATCACCAGATCCATATAACTTGCTTCCTCCACTCCCACTTCACAATGGGCGTATCTATATGTCAGTATTCTAATATTTTTAATCCTACACACACACACACACACACACACACACACACCCTTCTCCATAAATGGCAGCATAGCAGGCATGCTGAGGGTTAAGTGTCGTAGATCTTTTCAGTGCAATCCTATTGCATTCAAATCTCTATTTTCTTCTCGTCTTCCTTCTCCCTTCTCCCTTCCTTCACCTGTAGCCCTACACAAGTAACCCTGATGGGCAGCCTTCACTACCTTTTCTCATTTATCTATAGAAATACACACATATATGCAAGTGTGGGGTTTGGGGTCAAGTTTTGCTTTCTTTCCATTGCTTTATGAAAATGAGATATTAGCACCCATCTCTGTTTCTTACTTTTCTCACTCAGTTATAAAATCCCTCAGGAAAACCCCTCCAAGTCTTTTAATGGCTACATAATATTCCCTGGCTGAGGGACTTTTACTTTGTTTCCATTTGTTGTGGTAGGGGGGGGTTTATTTGTTTTTGTTTTGTTTGACATTATGAGCAATGCTACAGTAAACATCTGGGGCCATTTATCCTCTTGCTGCTGACTCCCTCATGGTGGCTGGTTTCCTCGTGCATTTTGTAATTTGGATTGTCTGTTCAAGTTTGTCAGGTATCCTGAGGGCTGTTTAAGCCGGCTGGGTTAAAGGTATGTCCCTCCAAAGAGGTTTTACTTTTGCTTCTGCCAGGTGTCCCAAGGAGTTACCAGTCAGGAGTAGCATTTTTTTTTTTTTAATTGTGGTAAAGTATACATAACATTTACCATCTTAACCATTTTTAGTGCTTTCATGTTGTAATGCGACCGATTTCCGGAACTCTTTCATCTTGGAAAACGGAAACTCTATACCCATGGTACAACTTCCCATTTCCCCTGCCTCTCTGGCAACCACCATTCTACTTTCTGTCTCTGAATTTTCCAGCCAGGAATAGCTTTTGTGTTTATTTCCTGGCCTGGAAATGCTAAGATAATATGAATAGCGTAAATTTAATTGCAAATTCAAAACAAGGCAGGTGTGTGGTTACAAATTCTTCAGAAGAGGATTTCCTCTTCCCCAGCCAGACTTGGCCAGGTTAGAAAAGCTTGCTGCTCTTCTGCTTTTGCTGGTGGTTGAATTTTTTTTCCAGCCTAACTTTCACTGGAGGTTTAAGCCCTCAAGGGTCCCAACTGTATGTGCGGGTCTCAGTTCTACCTCTCTGCTTCACTAGACTCAAAACTTTGTCCCTTGTCCCTGAGGCTATTCAAACCCAAGTCCCTTGGTTATCCAGACCAGGGAAGGGCTGACAAAGCAGCTGGGCTCCCTCCCTAGACAGGCTCTCAACTTCCTTTACGTCTCTTGCCCAGGGGCTTTTCAAGCAGCTCAGCTATGCGTAAAAAGTATGCTGATTATTTTATACCCCATGTTTCTAGATGTTTTATAGTTTTCCCCCAAAACTATCAAATCTTCCATCTTGCTATAAAGGAATGTCCCTCACATTTCTTTTTCCTTGTATTGGTTTTTAGCCTTAACTTTTCATGGGCTCCTGCCTTATTTTGCCAATGGAACCAGCGCTCTGGTGTTCACTGGGCACAGTCCCCGTGGACATACAGGAGATGCTCAGTGGAAACTAGTAGAATGAGGGAAAAACAGCCAGAGTTCCCAGGAAGGGCTGGGGAATGGCCATGAAAACGGTGCTGCCTCTGTTTCAGGGATATCTGGGGCCCATAAAACTTGGGTTGCTAACACTGGCAGTGGTCCATCAGACAGAGCTGGGCCTACCTCGGCTGGGATAAAAGGACTAATGGGACAATGATGATGATAATAATCGTAATAGCTAATGTTAGTCACTTTATGTCATTTAAGCCACCACCACCCCCATTTAATACACACACACGCGCACACACACACACAAACATTTCAACAACAGTTTGAAATTCTCACCCTCATTTTACAGATGAGGGAACTGAAGGTCAGAAAATCCTGCAACTTGCCCTAGGTCACACAGCTGGCAAGTGGGAAAGTGAGCATTCAATCTAAGTGCGTCTGACCCCAAAGCCCTTGCTGGTAACTCTATGTTAGAGGCTGGTCTGAAAGCAAAAGGAAAAAGCCACATTCCCCCACTCAGCAGCCAGAAGAGCCTAAGGCCAAGGGAGGCCTGGCCTAGGGGATGGGGCCCACGGTTTCTGGAGCTGGAGGCGTAACTTCAGAGTCAGAACCCAGAGGCTACATGCCCAGATCTGAGCTGCTCAGGGAGGCCACTTTGGCCAGAGTTCATGGTCAGAGGGAAGCCATTCCTTTTCACGTGAATGTGTGTGCCCTCTGCACTTCCTCAGAGGCTAGAAAGTCTGGCTCTTACCCTTCAGTCTCCTCTGGGCTCAGGAGGTCTTTTGTCTGGAGCAGAGTCGTGTGTCGGGGTGTCATAGGAATTTACTTTGGACAGGCAGGACCTGGCCAGTCTACACAGGGCTTTGAAAGCCAAGCAGTTCCGGTTATTAGACACAGGGACTGAAGAACACACTGCTTACATTACATTTATACAGAGTATAAGCCATCACGTAAGTGAATCCTTTCTGCCTTTAGGAATGAAAGAGATGTATTTGCTAAGAGACACATATGTCTAATACATGATCATTGATAAAATACTCCAGTCTTCCTGGATGGGTCCTACCTAGCAGTTTGTAACAACAACCATAAAACTGTCTGAACCGTGTGAGGGGGTAACTCCACTTTAAGACGTGAGCCCCTAGCAAATAATCAAGTCAGAAATGGCCCAAAGCAGTGCCACCTGGAGATGTGGGAGCCAGAGAACGACCCAAGAGCTAAAGAGAAGGGAAGAGACTTGGCTTACCAAGGAGGGATGGAATCAGGCACCCACCTGAGCTGCTTGAGTGAGGCACTTACAAACATGTCAAGCTGGGGAGAAGGGCCTCTTGCATGTGCGCCTCTACCCTGGGCATTGGGACCCAGCGGAGGCAATGTAGTGTTTTGGGCACGAGCATAAGTTTGGCTTCAGAGCCCATTTTCTCATCTGTACAATGGGAATGAAATTCACAGTCATTGGCCTTGGGCCTGGTCCGTGGTGACCTAGTATTACTACCTGTATGATACACACAGATAATAACAGCTCCACTGTCATTGCAATTGGACGTATATTTTTAGCAGGGCTGGGAGATGGATGGAGAACAGCATACATGCAGCTGCGGGGAGCGTCTGAGACAGAGGTGGGGAATGGGATGCCAGAGAGCCCAGTGCTATGTTTAGGAGACTCGTCTCCAGCCTGGGAGGGAGACCCAGGAGGGGAAACCAACTTGGCACAGATTTGCCACTCAGATACCCGGTTCCCTGCAGCTCAGTACATTTCCCTGGCTGTTCATCGCAGCCTATCATGACTACGGTCTCCTCCGTGCCCCTGGGGACACCCTGGCCACCCCTCTGATGACGTTGGTCTCAGTGCATAAATCCTGTGTTTCCTGGGGTCAGCCAAACAAGGTGAGACTTATTCCCAGAAGAATGGGTCTAAGAAACTGAGAGGAAACAAAACGAAGAAATTAAAATGCAGCTACCTGCAAACAGGAGGACTTCCAAGTCATTATTCTGACAGGAATCTGCCCCAGGCTGGGCTGGCAGCTTCAAGTTGCTTCCTCTCCTCATCTCCAACCATTTGCTTGGCAAGAAGTCTTCCCTTCCAAAACATGCTTCCTCTGGCCTTAAGCAGCACCAGCCCTTCCCCTAGCTTTTGGCAGGACCAGCCTCTCTGTTGAGCTCTTAGAAAAGTCAATTGCTCCAGAGAGCCTTCCTTCGGTCCTCAGTCCTCTCACAGGGATAATAATACCTGCCATGCAGGAATCTTGTGAGCACTAGAGATACAGTTGGTGATAACAACTGCAACAAATGTAAGCTCTGTGAGAACAGGACTCCCTTTTGTTCTCTGGCCCATAGTAAATGCTCATGGATGTTTGTTGAATGAATAATAAATATGAATGTGAGCTTAAGTATGTACATACCATCTCTAGAAAGAACTACAAGAACCTACCATTAATGATCATCTTTGGATAGATGAGAATAGAGGCCTGAGGAATGCGATATGGAGAGAAAGCTACTTTTCACTATAAACTAATCTGTATCTTTTGATTTGATTTTTTTTTTTTACTGTGCACACATATTATCTACTTGAAATAAAAAACACAATACCATTTACATTAGCATCAAAAAATTGAAATACTTTACTATAAATCTAATAAAATATGTAGGTCTATATAAGGAAAACTATAAAACTCTGATGAAAGAAATCAAGGGAGACCGAAATAAATGGAGAGCTATTCCATGTTCATGGATAGGAAGACTCAATATTAAGATGTTTGTTCTCCCCAACTTGAACTATAGATTCAATGTCGTCTCAATCAAACTCCCAGAAAGTTATGCTTTGGTATCTATAAACTGATTCTAAAGTTTATATGGAGGGGTAAAAGAACTGGAATAGTCAACACAACCAAAGAAGAATAAAATTGGAGGACTGACACTATCCAACTTCAAAACTTAGTATAAAGCTGCAGTAATCAGGCAGTGTGGTATTGGCAAAAGAACAGACTAACAGATCAATAGAACAGAATAAAGAGCCCACAAATAGACCCACATAAATATAGGCAACTGATATTTGACAAAGGAGCAAAGGCGATTCAATAGAGAAAGTACAGTCTTTTCAATAAATGGTACTGGAACAAAATGGACATCTACTCCACATGCCAAAAAAAAAAAAAAAAAAAAAGGAATTCGGACACAGACCTTATACCATTCACAAAAATTAATTCAAAATGGATCTTACACTTAAATGTTAAATGCAAACAATAAAACTTATAGAATATAACATAGGAGAAAATCTAGGTGACCTTGCATTTGGTGATGAAAAGAACAATCCATGAAAGAAAACACTAAGTTAGACCTTAGTAAAATTCAAAACTTCTGCTTTGCAAAAGGCACAGCTAAGAAAATGAAGAGAAAATATTTGCAAAAGGCATATCTAATAAAGAACTTCTATCCAAAATATATTTTAAAAACCTCTTCAAACTCAACATTAAGAAAACAAACAGCCCAATTAAAAAATGGACAACAAATCGAACAGACATCCTGCCAAAAAGGTAAATGGATGGCAAATAAACACATGCAAAGAGATTCAATATCGTATGTCATTAGGGAATTGCACAATAAAACAAGATCGCACTACACACCTATTACTTTTTGGTTAAAATTCAAAACAACTGACAATTGAATTGCTAATAAGAATGCAGGGCAACAGGAACTCTCATTGATGGCTGGTGACAATACAAAATGGTACAGTCACTTTGGAAGATGATTTGGCAGTTTCTTACAAGCTATATGTAGTCTTATCATATGATCCAGCAATCACGCTCTTTGTTATTTACCCAACTGAGTTGAAAACTTATGTCCACATGAAAACCTGCACACACGTTTATTCACAATCACCAAAAACCGCAAGCAACCAAGATAGCTCTCAATAAGTAAATGAATAAAAAATATATAGTACATCCATACAATGGGACATTATTCGGTGCTGAAAAGAAATGAGCTCTCAAACCACAAGAAGACATGAAGGAACCATAAATGTTTCTAAGTAAAACAAACCAATCTGGAAAGGCTATATACTATATGATTCCAACTATATTTCATCTTGGAAAAGGCAAAACTGCACAGATGGTATAAAGATCAATGGTTGTCAGGGATTGTGGGGACGGAGGAATAATAGGTGAAGCACAGATGATTTGTAGGGCAGTGAAACTCTTCTATATAATGCTGTAATTGTAGATATCACATTGTCACAATGTCATTATATATTTGTCAAAACCTATAATATGTACAATACCAAGAGTGAACCCTAATGTAAACTATGAACTTTAGTTAATAATAATTTATTGGGGACCGGCCCAGTGGCTTAGGCGGTTGGATCTCTGTGCTCCTAACGCCGAAGGCTGCCGTTCGATTCCCACATGGGCCAGTGCCAGATGGCTCAGTTGGTTGGAGCGCGGGCTCTCAACCACGAGGTTGCCAGTTCGACTCCCGCAAGAGATGGTGGGCTGTGCCCCCTGCAACTAACAATGACAACTGGACATGGAGCTGAGCTGCACCCTCCACGATTGAAAGGACAAAACTTGACTTTGAAAAAAGTCCTGGAAGTACACACTGTTCGCTAATAAAATCCTGTTCCTCTTACCCCCCCCAAAAAAGACTGAAAAATTGAATTATAATAATAATAATTGTATCAAGATTGAATCATCAATTTTAACACACTAGTAACATGTTAATAACAAGGGATATTGTGTGTCCTGGGCAGGGTGGCTACATGGAACTCTCTGTACTTTCTGTTCAATTTTTCTATAAACCTCAACTGTCCTGAAAAACAGTCTATTATTTTTTTAAAGCAAGCTTACAACATATAAAATAAAAATTATTCAGCCGATGTCATGGGCTTTGCAGGCAGACAGCCCAGAGTATAAGTCCCAGATCCTGAACCAGCCTCAGCTTCGTCCTATGGGTTAACAATCACGCCTCATAGGGTTGGGTTAAGGATTTCAGAACTGTCACAGCAGACAAAAATTATGTTGCCTACATGATTTCCAAGCCAGGAGGGAACCGGGGAGGGCAGGACCAGGAGGCACCTGTGCAGACACAGCACCCAACAAAGGTTACCCAGCTGTGAGAAGACACTGGAAAGCACCTGGCCCCAGTCCAGCCTCCATCAGGCCAGCTGGTCTGCTGGCCTATGTGCATCGCAGCTTCACGGGGGCCTGTGACAGCCCCTCCAAGGAGGCAAGTAGGAGGGCTATGTAACCTGTGACCTAGTACAGTGAAGGTAAGAAAAGGTCTTCAGAGCAAGGGGGGGCCAGAAGGACCACCACCCTGCCTTGGTGTGCCTCTTCCACTGTGGGACACTGGGGAGCCCCTAATCACCTTCACCTGTGAAATAGTGCTATCAAGGCCCATTCCTAGGGTGGAAGTGAGGGTACCAGAAGGCAGTGGGAGAGAGAGCTGAAATGTGCATTATTCCACCAAGCAGCGAGCGGCACTAATATTACTGCTGTCAGACCAGCAACCAACACAGAGCCCCAAAGGCAGCAGAGGGAAACATCCAGGCTTCGGAACACATGACTTAACCTCTCCAAGCCTCAGTCTACTCATCTGTAATATGGGAATATTACAGTTCTTCACCTCCCAGGCTCTGTATAAATGAATGCAGTGAGATTGTTCCTGCGTGGGGCTGAGACCCTGCCTGGCACTGGTGTGCCTTCATAAATTGTGAATGCCACCCCAGCTAACCAGGTCATTCTGGATAAATCACCATCCCTGCCAGGGCTTTGCTCCGATCTGGACAAAGGAGTCCGCCGTATTGTTACCATTAGACAGAGCTTTGATCGCCTTGTGGGTGCTTGACTGGAAGTTTGGACAAACTGAATCACGTGGACAAGGTTTTGGCACCCAGAGAACTGAGTTGGAAAACACATGGTTGCAAAAAAGGCAAGATGAATTCAACAGCTATGGGAAAGACTCTGAGCCCAGGAAGAGAGTTGTTAAAGAGGGTCCCATTTAATGAAAGGACGTGGGGAGTGTTGAGTGACAGGGAGCCTGGCTCCCAATCAAGGCCAGTTTTTTTTTGTTTTGTTTTGTTTTATTTTTCTACAATGTTATCCTTGAACCTTGGAGACCCAAGCAGGCAAGGCGTGGCTCACAGAGAAGCCAGCCAGAAGGAGGCAGGGGAGACAGCAGCAACGAAATCCTTACCTGGGAGAATTTCAGGGCTTGGGAACTGTTGGTCAGGGGCAGTGTGGGAGGCAGTGGCCAGCTTGGGGGAGGTGGGGTTGGGAGATTTCCACCCCGCATAGAGGGCTGGAGCCAGACTGTCTGGGTTCAAATACCAGCTCCACCAGCTACTGGCTGGCCTTGGGCAGATGACTTAACCCCTGGGCTTTGGTTCCCAGCTGTAAAATGGGGATGGTAGTAGCACCTACCGTATAAGGTTGTGGGGAGGATTTGAGATCACGTCTGTTCAGCATTTAACACAGTGCTTGCCCGGAGTCCAAAGCATCAGCTCCTATGCACTATTGTTACTCAGGGCAGGGCTGGCAGCATGCCTTCCCACCTGCCTGCCCCCTCCTCTGACTTGGGTCCCACCTTTCCACAGGCCTGTTTTATATAACTTTGCATCACATCAGAGAGGCGCAGTGCTGAGGAGACCCTCTGGCTCCACCCCGTCATGCAGGAGTCTCCTCTGCACCTTTCCCAGACTCTCCTTGCATGCCTCCACTAACAAGGAGCTCATCACCCCACAAGACAGCTTGTTCCACATTCAGACAGCTCTGATCACAAGTTCTCTAGATGGAGCCAAAATCTCCTCCCTTCAAACTGCCCCTTAGTGGAAATGATTTTTCTGCCAGGGACTTTCCAATGTCTGGAATCCCACAAACACTAGGAACCCCTTAAAAAGGGCTCTAGTTACTCCTCTAGGAAGGCTCCCCTAAACCCCACCCTGAGCATCCATGCAGAATGGTGCAATTGCTCCCCACAGGGATACACATACCCCTTCCAACGTCTGGGTCCCCCAGAAAGTCTTGGATGTCCCCCAGACCTGACACTAATAATGGTTCACATACACTGTGTCACTCAACTCTTACAAAACCCCTGTGAATCATGTAATATTTCTTTGCCCAGTTTTTAAAATTGTGGTGAAATACACACAACATAAAAATCAACCATTTCTAAGTGTTGAGTTCAGTGGTGTTTAGCAGTCACATTGTTATGCAACCATCATTAACATCCATCTCCAGAACTCTTTTCATCTTGCAAAACTGAAACTCTACACCTACTAAATAATTCCCCCAATCCTCTCTCTCCCTCCAGTCCCTGGCAACCACCACTTTACTTTCTGTTTCTATACATCTGACAGCTCTAGGGACCTCATGTAAGTGGAATCATATAGTGGAATCATATTGTCTTTCTGTGTCTGGCTTATTTCACTGAGCCTCATGTCCTCAAGGTTCATCCATGGTGCAGCGTGTGTCAGAATTTCCTTCCTTTTTAAGGCCAAACAATACTCCATTGTACGTGTACACCACATTTTGTTTTATCCATTCACCTGTCAATGCACATTTGAGTTACTTCTACCTTTTGGCTATTGCAAATAATGCTGCTATGAATATGGAGGTACTAATATCTCTTCCAGACCCCACTTTGAATTCTTCTGGACATATACCCAGAAATGGGGTTGCTAGATTGTGTGGTAGTTCTGTTTAATTTTTTGAGGAACTGCCAAACTGTTTTCCACGGTGTACCATTTTATAATCCCACCAGCACTGCGCAGGGGTCCCGATTTCTCCCCGTCCGGCCAGCACCTGTGATTGTCTTGGTTTTCTTATAGTACTCATCTTAATGAGTGTGAGCCAGCGTAGGGAGATCCCCTTTTAATCCCTCCTTTACCAGGGAGGAGAGTGGGGCTGGAGAGATGCTGTGACTTGCCCAAGGTCCCACAGGCAGCATGTGGCAGAGATAAGATTCAAGCCCAGGGCTGTCAGCAGCTGTCTGGTGCTCTCAACAGCCCCCAACCGGGAGCAAATCTCTGCTGTCCAACTGGTCAGTGACCGCCCTGGGGCCTCCAACATCCTTTGAGCTCCCGCAGAGAGGAGGCAGTGACCCAGAAAGAGACACATCCCCACCCCTCCACCCCCCCCCCACCCCCGCCCAGAGTACAAGAACCACCTCAGCCTCCTAGATTGTTCTGAAACTAGCGTTTCAGCAAAGGCCTTACCCTGCGCGCCCTGCGGAGCTGTTGGCCTGGAGGCCTCTTCGGGCTGGGCCTCCCTCTCCGCAGGCAGCCGGGCTGAAGCGAGCAGTGAGGTCCGGGGCGGGAGTGGGGCCCGGGGCTCACTCCACAGCCGCCAGATGGGCCGGTGGCGCCTTGGATTATCTTGCGCTAGAGTAGGGGCGGCGCCGGTTGGCGCACAGATTGTGGAATCCTGTGGGGCCCGGCCCGGGGCGCCTGGAGAGTTTGAAGTGTGGGGTAGGGCCACGCAGAAGAGCCAGGCCCAGCACGTGAAGTGATGGCATCTAGGAGCAAGGGACGCAGGGCCAGGCGCATTCCCTGCGCTGCCACATGCCGCCTGCCTGACAGGGGGCAAGTTAAGTGTTCCCGGCACTTCAGTTTCTTTACCTGTAACATGGGGGAGACTAAATCAAACCTTGCAGGGAGCTGTGGGCATTGAAGGAGCCCCAGACACAGTGCCATGGTGAAGAGTGGATGCCAGCAGTGTCCTCCCACTCCCAGGCACAGCCTCCACCTATCCCACACCCGGCCCACACCTATCCCACACCCGGCCCACACCCCTCCCTCACCTGTCACACCTCTGTCCCATGCCCATCCCACTTCTTTCCCACACTGCTTTGCCCTCCCCCATTGGATGGCTGGCAGAGCCTTGACCTTATGGGTCCAGCTCCCTAGGTGACTCTAGGGAGTAACACATTTGAAAGGATTAGTTCTGTCTGCTTCTTAGAAAAACAAACACAGTAACAATAATTCCTTCAGGTAAAGAAAGCCATAGTCACAAAGACGTTTGCCACTGCATTACAACCTTGACAACTTGGTAGCAGCCTGAATTTCATTTGTAGGGACTAGCTGAATTACCATCCTCCCAAGCAATGGGCTAGCATGTGGCCACTATAAAGGATTTGTGGCATTTATTGGCATTTCCACGACATACACTTAAATGGGGGAGAGGGGAGGGAACAGGTTACAAGAATCATGTATAGATAATTCCACAGGGCATAGAGGGGTGTGTGTGTGTGTGTGTGTGTGTGTGTGTGTGTGTGTGTGTGTGCATACAGAACCTCACTGCTCCAAGTATGGTTTCTTGGTCAGTAGCAATAGTATCACCTAAGAGCTTGGTAGAAATACAGTGTTGGGCCCACCCCAGGCTTTTGTAATCAGAATTTAACAAAATCCCCAGGTGATTCCCAGGCAAGTTATAGTTTGAAAAGCAATGAAGTAAGGCCTAGACTGGAGAGTTGCCCGGTAAAATAGTATTACCTCTGTGGGGCGGGGGTGGGGGTGGGGGGGGAGGAGCAGGAGGATTGGGATTTTCTTTTCTTCTTGTGCTTTTCAGAATTGTTGGTATTTTTTAAAACGCACATATCATAAAAACAAAAAAGCTATTACAATGCTTGCAAAGGCCTAAGATCCAAAACTTTACTCCTAGAAGAAAACACAAGTAAAAACACAAGTAACAAAAGAAATAATAGACAAGTGGGACTACATCAAAATTGAAAACTTTTGTGTATCAAAGGGTATATCAACAGACTGAAAAGGCAACCTCTGAAATGGAAGAAAGTATTTGCAAATATAAGAATTTCTTGTAGAGGCGTAGAATTTATATAGATCCAGAATATATAAAGAAGTCCTACAACTCAACAACAACAAAAAATCAAATAACCTGACTAAAAAATGGGCAAAGGACTTGAATCGACCTTTCTCCAAAGATGAGATACAGATGGCTGACAGGTATAAGAAAAGGTGCTCAACATTGCATCACTAAGCAGAGAAACATAAATCAAAACCATAATGAGCTATCACCTCACACATGGTAAGATGACTACTACCATGTACACCTAAAACTAATATAAAATAATATTGAATGTCAACTATAACTGAAAATAAATAAAAGACGGCTACTATCAAAAACACAGACAATAACAAGTGTTGACGAAGATGTGGAGAAATTGGAGCCCTTGTGACCTGTTTGTAGGATTGTAAAATGCAGCAACTGCTATGAAAAACAGTATGGAGGCTCCTCAGAAAGTTTAAAACAGAACTACCATATGATCCTGCGATTCCACTTCTGGGTATATACCCAAAATAATTGAAAGCAGGGTCTTGAAGTGATGTTTGTATATCCATAAATAATAATGTTTATAGCAGCATTATTCACAATGGCTGAAACATGGAAACAACCCAAGTGCCCATCAACAGATGAGTAGAGTAACAAAATATGGTGCACATACAATGAAATATTATTCAGCCTTAAAAAGGAAGGAAATTCTGACACATGCTACAACATGGATGAATCTGGAGGACACTGCGTTAAGTGAAATAAGCCAGACATGGAAAGACAAATACTATATGATTCTTGTGTGAGGTACCCAGGAGTAGTCAAATTCATAGAAACGTAATGTTGGTTGGTAGTTGTCAGTAGCTGGGGGAAAGAAGAAAGTGGGGGGGGGGAAACGGGGGAGATTATTGTTTAATGGGTACAGAGTTTCAGTTTTGCAAGATGAAAAACTTCTGGAGAGCTGTTTCATAACAATGTAAATGTACTTAACACCACTGAACTGCTCACTTAAAAATGATTCCGATCGTTTTTTTTAAAATGCTGACGAAGAGGTTTTCAAATCTGAGAAAATAGGAAGGCAAGGAAGCCAGGAAGTTCTGGCTCTTGGGAAAGAGGGAAGGGCAGGTGTGGCTACAGGGAAGGGAGTGTTGAGGAGATGTGGGTGATAAAGCCAGCAGTGGGGGCTTGAATGTGCTGGGAGAGCCCTGAGCCAGAATGTGAACGTTCTCATGCTGTGACAGGCAATAGGCACCCGGAAAACTTCAGAGCAGGGCCTTACCTTTCCAAATAACTGCAAGAGCCTTTCAAACTCCTCACCTTGACCTCAACCTTGCTTACGATAGACACATGGGCCCACCATAACCTGAGATGGCCCCTGGGTGGGGGAGGCCTGACCGGGTATAGGGCCCTTCCTGGCCAGGATGCACAGACAGAAGTCTGCCGGCAGCCCTGGGAAGCTCAGGAGGTCGGTTCCCAGAATGACGGCAACCCTGTCCCCAGCGGACACCACCCCCCAATTGTAGGACATGGCCCTCATGCACAAGTGTGCAGGATAGCTGGAGCCCAGAAACCTCCTGGGATTGTCACAGGCGTGCAGGCCATGGTTCTCAGGGCTCCATGGAGTCTCTCGGGGTCAAAGGATCAGACTGCCCATTTCAGAGATGACGTCCTTCCAAGGCTGAGTCATGGACGCCCACTGGACAGCATTCCCCTGGGGGCCGGGGAGGGGGTGGGAGTGGCAGGGTGCTGCAGCCTCCAGAGACATTTTGGACTCCCAGGAGAGAACCGTAAACCTAACTGCCCTGAACCCTCACCTGAGGCAGGAAGACCCATCTATTCTACTCTGGTGGTGGAGGAGCTGGGACCAGAACTCCAGAAGCCCAGGCCCCAACTCCCAGGCCAGGCTCCCTCCCACTCAGCCTATCCTGAGAATCCCACTTTCTGTATTTATTTATTTATTTTGGTTCCATCAAAGCCCGAGATGGGGTAGAAGGCTGGGGACATTCCAGGCCTCCGACACCATCCCTCAACCCCCAAAGCTGCCAGAACAGGCATCCCCAAACCCACTTAAATCTCCATATCCTTGAGATGAAGTTTAAATTCTCATTTGACCTTCAAGTTCTTTAATAAAACTTGGTCTCCACTGATTGCTCTCAATTAATCTCCCACTCTCCCTTTCCCTTCGCCCAGCCCTGCAACCCTCCTGAACTTTCCCAACTGCCTTTCCCAAACTCGACTCAGCTTTCCCACTTGCTCTTCCTGCTTCCTTCTCCTCTCTAATTGTTCTTCCTTCTTAAGCAGGGAGCTGTCCCAGATTGACCAGGTAGCCTCAATTACAGCCTATTCTGCTCCCACAGGATGGGCTGTATCAAAAGCAGGGAGCCTGACTTATGTGTCTCTCCAGCACCATGGCCAGCCAGCCTGATAAATGTTTGAGAAAATGAACACGAGTTTTCTGCCTGTCTTTTACAGCTAATTCTGTTATCTTCCCTAAAGCTCTGGAACATGGCCTTGACCTTCCACAGTAATAATAGGTTCCTACGCGCCAGGGTTTACCTATGTTGTCTCATGTAATCCTATGGCACAGGTATTAACATTTCCATTTTACAGATGAGGAAACTGAGAATGAGAGCTCCAGTGACTGCCCACTGCTGGGAATTGGTGCGGCCAGGATTAGAACCCAGCCTGACCAGCCTGTGCTCATTCCACTGTGGATGAGCCTCCCAATAACCTACCAGAGTGGGGAACAAAGGGTGTGCCCACAGACTTCTGGGAACTCTCCCCTCTATCCAGGAATCCCTTCAACCTGTGTATTGAGAAAGGGCTGAGAGATGGAAAGGGTGGCATCTAGATCTGATGGCAGTAGGAGCCAAGGATCTGGAGGACCTCCTAAAAGACGCAAACCTGATCTCCTGCTGCCCAGCCTTCCAACCTTAGCACAGAGAGGGGCTTTGCACATAGTCAAAAAATCTTCAACAGGTGGCTGGACAAGAAGAGTGGAAGTAGTCAAGGTGCCCTTGAGATAAACCCTCAATTATGCCCAGCTTATAAAATGACCCAGAGAAAGCCCCAGGCTTGAAAGAACCTTACAGCAATGCTTAGTAAGTGCCAGACATTGTGCTAAGTGCTGCACAAACATTCTGCCTTTCCTGTACCCCTATGAAGTTTTCTCATTTGTATTCTACACTGCACTAATCAATTCTGTGGGTTTTCAAGGTCAGGCATCCTGCCTTCAAAGGTCAGGTCTTAACCATGTTAAATGGCCTCCATCCCCCTTCCTAAAGAATCCCCAGATGAAACAAGTTCCCCACCCACATCCTCATGCCATCAGAGTCCTAGAAATTAGGAAATTAGACTAATAATTCTTATGAGTAAACTGACCTCATGTGTATAACACGAGCTGAACTACAGAAATGTTCTTGCCCTTTGCCCAAGTATTCATTCTGGATGGGAAATAAGACCCGAGGGGGAAAAAAATCTAAAAGACTAAAATAATTTTCACAAAGTTGTCCATAAAAGTGGAATTATTAATTGCAAAACACCTGGAAGCAATCCAACTTCACAATCGAGGGACAAAGGCACATCCTGGGATAGGACTATTAAAGTGGCAAATACCACATAGACTTTAAAAATAACACAGTTGGTTTATTATGAGCATTTAAAATAAATGCAAAGTGTAAAAGCAGAACATTTTAATTTCAGAATACTGTCTGACTGAAAGGCTCACCTATGCCATTTTTTTTCTTTCCTTTAAAGAATTTTAAATCACTTAATTTTGATGAGGTAATTCATACATGTGACAGATAATTCACGCACATAGTATACAGTAAGGTCTAAAGACCTAAAGCAATATACGGTGGAGCAACACCCAGTAACCATGACAACCATTTAAACACGTGGCTTTGCTGATTTACAAACCTCAGAAGGCAACAGAGAGAAGTAACTTGCTTTATTACTTCTCAGATTTGGATGTTCTTTTCCTGCAAGGCTGATGAAAGCAAAGGTTTAAAAATGAAACCCGAAACACAGAATTCATACCATTTCTCTAAGACATAGCTCAGAGCTTCTTGGCTGGGACTGTCTTTTTCATGTCTAGCTCAAATCCCTCTTGCTGTGATCTGTGAAGGAAGCAGCTAAATTGGGGTGGAGAAATCAGGCAAAGTAAACCATGTGAGAGAAAACCGACTGTTTTCTTACCTGTTCCCGTACCAGGATGTAATCTTCTAGAGATTTGCTGGCGATTTTAAGGGGCTCCAGAACCTGAAGCAGGTGTCTAGGGGCTGGGGGCTGGGGGCAGTGGGTTAACAGGTGGGAGAGGCTGCGGTTTCCCCCAGCCCACAATCCAGGCTTCCCGACGGATGGAAAGGGCGGGGAAAGCAAGCCACTGCAACTCTGATTCAGAAACTGAAGCCAGCAAGGGCGGGGCAGGGCCACGTGTCCCCAGCCTGCCTTAGAGTGTGGAGTAGGAGGATCAATTGGGAACTATTCTGACAGATGGCATTGGCTCGTTAATGGTGAGGGTCTCCCGAATCATGTCCTGCCTGGCTACCAGAAAGGTTGGGTCGTTAAGGAGCTACCCCAGCTCTTCTCCAGAACACAATTCCTTTGACCAAAAAGTCTTACAAAACTGGGTGATGTGGTAGTGACCAGAGTGCACGTAGGGGGACAAATATTAGACAAAAGGCCTTTGATAAATATCATGTCGAGGACTGATCAATTAGCCAGTCTATAGGTGGAGACATGAGCTCAGATAAAGTATCGAACCCAAAATCACACAGCCAGGGCTTTGCCACGTGACTCAGGGCCTGTCCTGGTGTAACATGGTCTGGCACACAGTACTCCCAGAGCTTCTGAGGACACAGAAAAGGGGCCCTGTGCTCAGTCCCATCTCCCCAGGACAAGGGCACTCACTTTGCCTGGGTTGGCAAGAGTGCTGAGAAAGGCTCTGCCCAGCAGAGTTCTGTGGGCACCAAAAGGGCAGCTCCATCTCTACCTAGTTTTCATAGCAAGCTCCCCGATTTACTCGACTATATTTGGAGTTGGGAAGGGCCAACCCCTCAAGGGACATTACGAGTGTGGAGCAGAGGGCAGGGGGTAGGGGAAGGGCTGTGTTCAAAGCATCAAACTATCCAAGACAGTTTGCAGGGTTTCCCTGAGTATGAGCACAGAATCCTTTAAGGGGGGCCCCTTAACATCTAGGAGTTCACAGCACCTACTTGGGGAAATGCTGGCCTAGAAGATGTTGGCATTATCTTACTATGAATGTCAATGCCTGGCTCAAGTAGTTGTTCAAGAAATGGCTTCTCAATTGGATGGATAAAACTGGATTCCTGGTTTGGCCCTGAACTTCCAACAGGACAATAATGCCCACACTGGAATGCACTAGGGCTAACTCCCCACGCCCGTTCCCAAGGCAGTGGCTATACTGGCTACACCCTCTGCACGGCCTTCCTGGAGAGCTCTGCCAAGTTGATTCATACCAGTCAGGCAGCCCAGGGGAGGGTAAGAGGGGGTGGAGGTAATGGGGGAACAGCCACAGAATCTCACTGGGGCCTCACAGGAGCCTGAACCTGCTTCACTGTGCCTTCTCTGGGGCCTCTTGGCTTGGAATGATGCCCCTTTATTTCAAATCATTGCACACGGGATAGCAGTTCAAGATGGAGGTGGCTCCAGGTCTCCCCAGGCTTCTGTACCCAAGTTCTGTGGCAGGGCCTTCTCAGAACCCCACCCTCCACACAGCCCCAGAAGCCCAGGGAAAGCACTTTGCTGTTACTGTGACCCAGGAGGTTGGTCATCTTCTCTGTTTTACAGACAGGAAACTGAGACCTTGCTTAGAGATCAGTGAACCCAGGTCACCTGTCCAGTGCTTTCTATGGCCTTCACTCCTACCTGGCATTTGACAAGATACCTTGTTTCTGACTGCCCTTTCTCCAGTTGCAGCATCAGCTTCTTAAAGACAAGAGATTCACTGGCACGCCCTGTGAACAGCGTCAGGCCCTAATAACCCACGGTAAATGTGCATACTTATTACTTGTCACTAGCTTATACACATTTAATTCATGGTCCAAATTAACTGGTGAAAACTCTCCCCAAGTGACCAAATCAAAGGCAACTCTCTTTCCCTGAGATTTTGAGTCCGAGAAGGGAGCAAGTTCTGCTGAGTGGGCCTGTGCATTGAAAATCAGAGGTCCAGGCTCTAGAAGACAAGAGTTAGAGGTGGGGAACTGAGAAAGGTTTGCCTCAGGGATTACAGTCAAACCTGACTGAGTACTGACAGAGCTGCTGGATTGGGGTGACGGGGTGGGTGGGGTGGTGGTGCTGACAGGGGCCTTTAGCTGCTTCCAGTTGAGTCTCCAGCCTTTTGTCCCCAAACTGGAAATTCCAAACTTGATTTTTTGGGGGCTTCATTTTGAATAAGAAGCAGTGGTCCCTCATTCCTGGTGATCTCCAGGTCTGATCATTATCACCAGATTGTGAAATATACAGACATCACCAACCGATTCTTAAGTAATCTGGGGCAGAACCCAGGACTCTGACAATCTCAGATGATCCTCCTGTCCAGCTAGGGTTAAGACACTCTGCAAGTGTTTCTGAAGTTTCCTGAACTGAAAAAACTTTGGCTATCCACCCTCCACTTTATTTTTGAATTTGGACCTTCTGATTTTTCCTGCAAGTCTCGAGGCTGTGCCTGTTTTATCTGAGGAAACCAGACACGGGCCCTAGGCTCTCCTGAACTTACCATCTCTCTGGCAGAATCACTTCACCGTCAGCCTCAAAGGGACTGAGACTAGGTTATAAGAACTCTCCACCTTCTGGGTGCAGAGCAGACTTGTAAGGAAGTGGCATACAGTAGGTGTTCAGTAAATACTGGTGGAATAAACGAATTTAGCAGCATCTTCTAGCAGGTTAGGCCTATCTTCTGATGTTGGCTTTCAAAGCTTTGTTGTGCTGGTGCAGACTAGTAAATAGCTTTGTTGTGCTGGTGCAGACTAGTAAAGGGGATTCTTCTGACTGCTGTGTAGTATCTGTTGATTCTACACAGCAGATAGCTTTGTTGTGCTGGTGCAGACTAGTAAAGGGGATTCTTCTGACTGCTGTGTAGTATCTGTTGATTTCCCTTCAGTTCACTCCAATTTCACACAAGCTCCATCTATTGGGCTATCAGACCCCCAAATGTAAATAAGTCAGCCACCAACCATGGAGCTGTTCACTGAGTCTGTAGCATGTACCCCGAGTAAGCCTCTGTCCTCCTACATTGATTTCAGCAGCAGAGATGGTTCTTCTGAGCTCTAGATATAGATCTCGAATATATTTTAAGGGTGCAATACACTTAAAATATTCACATACAATATTCCATATGAAAATGAGCAAGTGGATGATTCATGCAAACACATGTTGTTTCTATTTTGAAGATAAACAGAATTTAGGAATTAAAAAAAAATTTGAAAGCCAGGTCGATCCCATTTGAAGACTGCTCCCAACATTTCTGGCTTCCCACTAATGAGAAACTCAAGAGGTCAGTCATGGGAGCAGCACACACTCTGGAGACCTGCGCTCTCCCAGGGAGACAAGTGAACCAGCAGCTGTCTTGCTAGCAATACATTAAAAAAAAAAAAAAAAAAAAAGCAACATTCCATCTACAGTCCAACTTGAACCCCCCTCCCCCAAAGGAATGCTATTCTTGGCAAGAGATCTTCCAAAGGAAACAACATCTGTGCAACCTCCACGCCAGAGGTCAGGGGAATGCTGAGGCAGCTAAAACCTTTTCAGCCCCTTCTTAGACCCAAGTTGCAGGGACTCATCAGGGAGCAGGATGGGAACGATCCTAAGAACCTAGCACAAATGCCTCGGTGTCTTGACATCATCCCTTCTGAGTTCCATGGCAGCTTCTGAAGTGTTCTGCAAGGCTGGACAGAGTTCCTCATTTACCTGGTTGCTCAACTAAACCAAAGGAGTTGAGCAGATCCCCTTAATACCAACACAGACAGGATTTGTAATTTAGCCTCCATCCAATCACTAAATATTTATCAAACACCTTTGGTAGGTCCTGGGGCAACAACTCTGAACTAGACAAAATTCCTGCTCTCAACACATTCAAGCCTAATTCCTTGTGCCTATGCTCCATAAATTCCACTTGCCAGAGCCCTCTCTCTTGCAGAATACAACCTAACTCATGAAAAGATATGCAGAGGGAGCTCAATGGTGTCAATTCCTGAATATGCTATCTAAAGCACACGTTACAAAATAAAAAATAAACAAGTGGGACTACAAACTAAAAAGTGTCTGCACAGCAAAAGAAACAATCGACAAAATAAAAAGACAACCTCCAGAATGGAAAAAATTACTTGCAAACCATGTATCTGATAAGGGGTTAACATCCAAAATATACCAAGAACCCATATAATTCAACCGCAAAAAAAAAAAAAAAAAAAAAAATCCAAGTAAAAATGGGCAAAGGATCTGAACGAATATTTTTCCACAGAAGATATACCAATGGTCAACAGATATGTGAGAAGATGCTCAACATCATTATTAGGAAAATGCAAATCAAAACCACAATGTACGATCACCTCGTGCCTGTGAGAACGGCCATCAATAAAGAGGTAAATGCTGGTGAGGATGTGGAGAAAAAGGAATCCTTTACTGATGGTAGGACTGTAAACTGGTAATCACTATGGAAAACAGTATAGAGGATCCTTAAAAATTAAAAATGGAACATATGATCCAGCAATTCGACTTCTGGGAATACACCCAATGGAAACACTAACTTGAAAAAGATATCTGTACCCAACGTTCATAGTAGCCTTATTTATAATAGCCATACTTGGAAACAATCTGAGTGTCCACTGACAGATAAATGGATACAGAATTTATTATATATGTGCAATGGAGTATTATTAAGCGATAAAAAACAAAAACAAAACAAAAATGACAGAAATCCTGCCATTTGCAACAATATGGATGGACCCTGAAGGCATTATGCTAAGTGAAATAGGTCAGAAGGCATGATCTCATTTATATGTGGAATCTAAAAAAACAAAACAAAAAAACCAAACTCACAGAAAATGCGATCAGGTTTGCAGTTATCAGAGGCAGGGGTGGGGGTGGATGGAGAGTATAGGGACTGAAATAAGGTACTCAGAGGAACAAACTTCCAGTTATAAGTACTAATGATGTAATGTACAACATGACGACTAAACACTGCTGTAACATATTAGTTACTAAGAGATATCCCAAAAGTTCTCATCACAAGAAAAAATTTTTTTTCAGTATATGAGATGGATATAATTATTTCACAATATATGCAAGTCAAACCATTATGCTGTACACCTTAAACTTATACAGTGATGTATGTCAATTACATGTTCCCCATTCCAGGCTTAGTTGTTTCAGTCTTTAGCGGAAGGTGCCTCAGAAGCTGTATTTTTATTGAGTGGTATAAGGGATGGTTTTCACTATTAGGAAAATTTGAGGAAATAAGCAAACATACAAACAAAATTTGTACTCCCGAGACACAGGGTCACTTGGACTTTTTGATAAATGTTGGGATTCTTAGGAACCAAGATGCTGTTTCAAGGTTGGGAAACATATTTAGGGATTTCTGTACAGTTGATGTCACATATCTCCCTTTATGTTCTATAGACAGGGGACCCAAGGCTCACACGTTTTAAATGGCTTGTTCAAATTCACCCAGCTATTATTTGGCCAAGCCAAGATCAAATGTGATTCTAGTTCTCTTTCTACTATAAATACATCTTGGCTGATTGTTTTACATGTATAAGCTTCCTCTCCCCTATTAGAATGTTCAGCTGAGCAGGCCATGTGAATTTCTCTGTGCTTATTATTAGCACAATGCTTGGAATACTAGTTCACGATCTGCTGTCATCTATCAACCTTTCACAATATGCACCCATTGTTCTGTGACAATCCCACTGAGTTTCTATCACTTTCACTGGGCTTTGGGCTGTTGAGAAATAGAAAAGAATCTTGTAATAACTGGAAGTACAAGACAATCCAACATAAAACCCACTCTTGCCTGGCCTACCTGTAGCTCTCCAGTGGGCAATAATCAGGTGACCACACATTCCCAGTAGTGGTGTAAGATCGAGAATTAAGATTCAGTATTATATGCTGTAAAACCAGAAGGGCTTCAAACGGCCTAACCATGTTTCCCTTCCCACTCTGCTCTTGCTAAACAAACCTCCTTATCAAACGACCAGGCATAGTTCCCGCTCATCTCAGGTCCCTGCCAGTAAATGACTTACTCAAAGCCAATCACATCCTCCCATAGAACCAGGAGGCACCCACCCTTTTGATACTACAAAGCCTGCTACCCACAGGCCCTACTTGTTTCCTAGGTTCCTGAGTGCAACCCCCATGTGGCCTTGTATGGCAGTGTCCTCCTTCCCTAGGCAGTGATTACGTACTTAATAAACTGCTGTATTACTCAAAAACAATGGCAACAATTCCTGATTCTATACAGAGATCAAGTTTTCCTTCCTTACACCGCCTCCCACTACTGTAGGAAGTATTTCAGAAAAGATGCTAGGAACAAGTTGCGCTGCTCAAACATCTTTGCTGAGTTTCTCTGACTACTGCATGTCAACGTCATATAATCTGACAGACTAAATGGAAGTGGGTTTAGATGGGGGCCACAGGAAAAATGAGCCCCTGCATTAGCCTGTGCAAATGTCATTCAATAGTACTGTATACTATGCAAATTCATGAGCTTAAGAGCTTAAATAACAAAGAAGTGTTATTTAGGGATTCGATTCCTAGCAAAATCTGAGTCTCTACTGACTGATCTAAAATCAAGTCATGATTAAAGAGATACATAGTTCCAGGGCATAGCATCAGGAACCCTCTTCTGCACTGGTTTGTGGGCTCTTCGGGGTCAGATTGTGTCTAATCACCTCCATTACTGATTCTAACCCAGCGCCAGCCACAGAGAATCTACAAAATGAAGTGGCTGAGCACACGAACATGAAAGAATGTTTTACTTTCTGAAGTACTGAGAATAGCAGTGAGCTCAGGTCTCTCCAGGTTCAAGGAAGCTAAGGGGACTACCTGGACATTTAAGGCTTCCCAGCCAGCTGGGCAGAAAAAAGGCTGAATTCCCAGGTATGGGCTAGAACATTTCTGAGACTGGGTCACTTCCAACTGACAGGCTCCCGTGCTGCCGCCTCATACCCAAAGGCCCTCCCGAGCCCACCTAGGATGCCTGCTGCAGACAGTACCCCAGTTACCCATGTGCCTTTAAACAGGTACCACATATACTGACTTTACTGCCAAGGGAAGGTTAGTATCTGGTACTTCCGTACTTACTGATCCTTTCTAGTAGTCAAATGCAAAAGATCATTCATTTCAGGAGCTGTAGAAGTAAAGGGAGCATCTGTTAAGAGACCACCCAGCTAGAATTCATGCCAAATTCTTCACTTTAAGACCTCAAAGTAGAAGGAAGCTAAAACGGGGGAGGAGAAATCAATCACCCTTACTCAATATCCAATGGGAAGAGGTGTGAATGACCACATGGTTATTACTGAGCCCAAGTTTCATCTACATAACAGAAAGGACTAGAGAAAGCCAAAAAACCATTAATGCTAGAAGTGGGAGGCCAGAGGGTGCCAGAAATCCATGTAGGTATCGTGGAATGATACTCAGTTCTTCCTGCTCCACCCAGGCTCAATTCTCCCACCCTAATTCTCACCCCTAGAAAAGACACATGGACACCAGTTACCTTAAAAACTAGGTTTGTATTTCTGGTTAGATTCCAGAGTGGCAGAACGCAGGAGTTATACTATATCCAGCCTGGTCGCCACCTCAGCTTGCCTCCCTCCCTCCCTCTCGCCCACAAAGATAACATGGTACAAAACTATATTTACAGGAAAACCAGTTAAAAATGAAGGGTGTGTACAAAAGTAGACATGAGAGCCAGAATATCAATGCAGGGAAAGCTCTGAGGACTAAGGGGCATTGTATTCCACACGGGAACCTGGGGCAATGTATTATGTACCAGGCAGGGAGAAGCGTAGCAATTCTCAACGCCAATATTTGGGGAAACCAGTCATTCCAGGAAAAAAGTGGATGGGAAAGAGCTGTTAGCTTTAATATTGCAGTCTTAATTAACGAGCCACCGTTCTTCTGCCATATGGGTTCTGAGCCAGGTAGTGAGGGAAAACAAAACACAGAGTCTCTGACAAGCCCCACGGGAAAATAGGCTCAGAAGGCATAGCGAGTCCGGATGTCCTCAAGCTTCTTGGACACCTCAGGTGGGGTTCGGTCCAGTTCTTCAGAGACATTCTTTTGTTTGTTGGGCTCCATGGAATTGAACTGCTCACAGAGGTCTCCATCAATCACATTCTAAGATGTGGAAAAATGAGAAGAAAAAGCTTAGATGCCCAATGAGTATGTCACATGCTAGAGCAGAAGCTGCAAGGAAAGCTTTTTATTCTCCTACAAATACTTGAACTCCACTCACAGAGCCAGGAACACTACTGTAAGCTGATCCTTAGTAGCCAGAGTTCAGACTAGCAAAATTGGGTGAAAGCTTTCCTCTGGCTGTGGTCTGCCCAGAGATGACCCTCTCTACCGTTACTGTCTCCATCAATCCCTGAATGCTCCTGAATTCCAGACCGTTCAGATTTTTAAGGGAGGGAGTGAAAAGACGAGATAAATGAGCTAAGGGTGACCCCTTTCACTCCAGATTTCCAACAAAGACCTACCTTAACAGGGAAATAATAGGAACGAAAGCTGAGGTGGTCTCGCCCACAAAGAGGAGGATGCTCAGACCGCAGGTGCATTTCCACATGCTGAAAGAAGTCATGGTCCTGGCAGAAAAAACAAAGAATTTGCCACTAAAAGAAAAAACGTGACTGCAGCTACTATCCTATGATTTCCAGAAGCACAATGAACAGAGAAGCCATTGATTTTTACCATGTAAACAGATGTTAAGTATCTAAATCACTCCGCTGATGACCATAGGTTTTCCCGCTACATGATAGCTAAAATCTGAAAGAAAATCTCCCTGTATTTGCAGAACATGTGAAGGCAAATACCTGATCCCAGCTTCCTTGGCTGGACTACCAGAAACCAAATTTAGCCAATCCTACAGTTGGCTCTAGGAGGCAGTGAGTGCCCCAGTCCTCATCAGCACACCATTCCTAGTCTGTGGGATTTGGTTCTGGGGTTTTGGACTCTAACCCTATACCCACATCACAACCAAACCCTGGTCCAATATAAAAACAAATGGCTTTCTGGTGGGGGGTGGGGGTGGGGGTCAGGATTCCTATCTCCCCAGGCACTTGTCACCTTATAAAATTCCCAGAACAAATGGATTTGCCCTCTTAGGCAGATCTGGCACAAAGAAACCATGTTGAAAAGGCAAAGGCCAGTAGAGCGCGGGAGAGTTCACCTCGTGAGATGTGAATGGGACGAGGATGCCAATCCCTCCTGACAGGGTGGTATAGACAAGTGATTCTGAGCCTCCAGGGATCAGCGTGGTCTTCTGCAGTGACAGCACCGTCTCCCCCACGTGATAGTTCATGATCACCTCTGCCTGCAAGTCAAAAACAGACCAGTTAACTGTGTGGGCCCTCGGGAGCCTGTTCTAGATTCCCAAGAGCAAGCAGGGCCCCCCCCAAAGGGCAGATTTCACCATTTTTAAAATCCAAAAATTACTAAAACTTAAAAATACTTAAAAATGTTCTTAACGTTTACTTAGAGCTTAATGCCCTCACAAACATGATGACATTAGATCATTTCTGATAAACAATTAAAACTAAAATTTCTTTGTTAAATTATCAAGTTTACAATTTAAAAAAAGGAAATCACAGAAAATGCTAAAAACAAGAGCAAACACCAGGCTAGCCCTCTAAAAGGAATCTATTTTTCACAAATCCAGAGGTGCTCTACTATAGACGTACATCCGTACAGAAAGAGGACGGCCCAGGACACACCTCAAAGAGCTGGTATCAGGAATGAACTGTGCAACCATCTTCTTCAAGGAACTCACTATGTTCTGAGATTTTTACACTGCTAAAATGTCTGAAACATTTCTATTCTACAGGGTCACAAAAACGGGATAGTAACTTCATCACCTTACGTCAAACTTGCGTCCATTCATCACAGGCTACATACACAGTCAACTTAGGGACTTTCATGCATGGAGCGCACTCAGCATAGTTATGTGCACTGTGGATAATTCATGTTTCCTCAGTGAGGGTCACAGGAAATGTACTACACAGACTGGTCCTTTGGGTCCGGTTTTGAATCTTACCTTCTGAGAGGCACCATTGAGCAAGCCCCGGTCCCACAGGGCTTTGTTTCCTGTGGGATCCTCGTCCACTTCGTCGTTGGTATTAGGTGGGAGCCTCACCTACAAGTAAGTGACACAAATCACAGGGCTGGGTCCTGCACGTACTCACTATATCGCCAAGCAACATAAATGCCCCAGGTCCTTGCAAGCAAGCCTACGGGCAACTGCCTTTGGCAGAGGGCTGGGCCCAAGTCTCTTCCCTGTCTGCTTTCTGAGGAGTGAGAAACTCAAGAGAATCAGCCCATGAGCAAGGGTCTGACATAGCAAGAGCAAAAACAAAGACCACAGAACATAAACAAGAGAAGTTAGATAGGGCTTAAAAAGATAAGCCAAAATTCAGGCAAAAAGTGAAAATAAATATGACATGAACTCAAACTAAAGCTATCATTAAATCATGTTCCATGGGGAAGAGGGGGGTGAAACAGGCTAAAATTTAAAAAACTGATAAGAAGGCTTAGAAAATGCAAAGTTTTCTTTTTAGAGTGAGCCTCAGGACAGAATTTTATACCAATCTCACTTTGCACATTAGAGATCCATAGTCCTGGGTCCTTGGCTTTACCACAAACGGAGCCAGCTTTCCTACACATCACTGCAAGGCCAGTTCACATCAACTCACCACACAAATGTTGCCAAACTTGTCTGCCCCAGCCACAGTGTCATAGTCGAGGAGGCTAGCCGTAGTGACCCATCGGGGGTAGGTATCATCGGCAAAGATGATGAGCTGGTTCTCATTACGCTTGTAGCGAACCCAGATGAAACTTTCTTGGACATCAGACACAATTACCCTGTGCCCAATAGTCTGGATTCCAGAGATGTAATTGGCGATATGCTGGGGAAAATAAAGACAGCAATGGGTGTAACCTTGAGGTTCAGAACCCACAGAAAGTCCAGCTTTCTCTGACTGCAACATATATAAGGTCTGCAGAATGGCACACAGCAAAGAACAGTAGTCAGCAATAAATTCCTTGAAGATGGGCGGAAGAGTTAGTTTTAATGTACTTATCACAACAAAGTTGGGTCACACGAATTTTGGTTTCCCAGTGCATATAAGTTATATTTACACTATATTGTAGTCTAGTAAATGTGAATAACAGTATGTCTAAAAAAACTATATACCTTAATTTTAAAATATTTTATTGCTAAAAACTGCTAACCATCATCTGAGCCTTCAGTGAGTCACAATCTATTTGCTGGTGGTGGTGGAGGGCCTTGCCTCGATGTTGATGACTGCTGACTGATCAGTAGTGGCTGCTGAAGGTTGGAGTGGCTGTGACAATTTCTTAATAAGACAAAGGAAGTTTACCACAACAGCTGCCTCTTTCTTTCTTAGAAAGAACAATTTCTCTGCAGCATGCAATGCTATTTGATGGCATTTTACCCATGGTAGAACTTTCAAAATTGGAGTCAATCCTCTTAAAACATGCCACTGCTGCAGCAGTTAAGTTGATGTAATCTTCTAAATCCTGTGCTGTCATTTCAACAGTCTTCCCAGCATCATCACCAGCAGATTCCATCTCAAAAAACACTTTCTTCGCTCATTCATAAGAAGCATCTCCTTATCCGTTAAAAGTTTTATCAGGAAGTTGCAGCAATTCAGTCACATCTTCAGGCTCCACTTCTAATTCTAGTTCTCTTGCTATTTTTCCCTATCTGCAGTTACTTCCTCCACTGAAGTCTTACACCCCTCAAAGTCATCCACGAGAGCTGGAATAACATCTCCTACACCGTTAATGCTGATATTTTGATCTCTTCCCACGAATAACAAATGTTCTTAATGGCATCTAGAATGATCCATGGGCTGCAGAATGGAGTCGTGTCAGCAAGCATGAAAACGACATTAATTTTTGTTTATCTCCATCAGGGTTCTTGGGTGACCAGGTGCAGTGTCAATGAACAGTAATATTTTGAAAGGAATCTTTTTTTGAGCAGGTCTCAATGGTGAGCTTCAAATATTCAGTAAACCATGCTGTAAACAGATGTGCTATCACCCAGGCCTTTTTGTTCCATTTAGAGACATAGCAGATTTAGTATAATTCTTAAGGGTCCTAGGATTTTGGGAACGGTAAAAGACTGGCTTCAATTCCCAGCTGCATCAGCCTATACCAAGATTCAGGCTGTCCTTTGAAGCCAGGCACTGACTTCCCCCCTCTAGCTATGAAAAGCCTTAGATGGCATCTTCTTGCAATAGGCTGTTTTATCTACACTGAAAATCTGTTGTGGCCACCTTAATTATCCTAGCTAGATCTTCTGGATAACTTGCTGCAGCTTCTACAGTAATACTTGCCACTTCATCTTGCATTTTTATGGAGGCGGCTGCTTTCCTTAAACCTCATAAACCAGCCTGTGCTAGCTTCAAATTTTTTCTTCTGAAGTTTTCTCACCTCTCATAGCCTTCACTGAATTAAAGGGTTAGGGTCTTGCTCTGGATCAGGCTTGGCTTAAGGGAATGTTGTGACTGGTTTGATCTTCTATCCAGACCACTAAAACTTTCCCTATATTAGCATAAGGCTGTTGCACATTCTTATCATTTGTTCAGTGGAGTAGTATTTTTAATTTCCTTCAAGAACTTTTACTTTGCATTCACAACTTGGCTGTTTGGTGTTAAGAGGCCTAACTTTCAGCCTATCTCGGTTTTCAACATGCCTTCATTACTAAGCTTAATCATTTCTAGCATCTGAGTCAAATCGAGAGATGCAACTCTTCCTTTCACTTGAACATTTAAGCAGCCATTGTAGGGTTATTAACTGGCCTAATTTCAACATCGTCGTGTCTCATGGACTAGAGGCCTGAGGAGAGGGATAGAGACGGGGTAATGGCCAATAGGTGGAGTAATAAGAACACACACAATGTTTATCAATTAAGTTAGCTGTCTTATACGGGCATGGTGCGTGGGGTCCCAAAACAATGACAATAGTAACATCAAGATCACTGGTCACAGATTACCATAACAATAATGAAAAAGTTAAAATATTGCAAGAATTAACAAAACATGACAGAGACATAAAAATGTTCAAATGCTGTTAGAAAAATGGATTGGATAGATTTCTTCCACACAGGGTTGCTACAAACCTTCAATTTGTGAAAACAGCAGTATCTGCAAAGTGCAACAAAATAAGGTATGCCTATGGAGCAAATATATGCCTAATTCTCACAAGTAAATTACGTATAGAATCAGGTAGGACAGAACTCTGGTTCTTAGATTGAAGAAGTCAAGAAACTCATCTCCTCCTGCCCTTCTCAAGTCTCAAGGGCCTAGCTCAGAGCCTGGAATTCAGTGACTACAACAAGGTCCTAATAAAGACCTGATTTTAATAATTAACTGCCCACAACCCTACCAATGTTTCCTCTTTCCTCACTAGCTAGAGCTTGGGTCTTCTACCATATTTACCTTGTTCTCACATTTTCGGAGTAACTTCTTCTTTCCCAGGTCATAGACACGCAGAAGCTTCCCCACACCAATCAACACCCTACCCTGGAATGGAGCAATGGCAGCAGGGACCTCTTCCACTGGAGTCTGAGAGGAAAAGCAGATAATGCAGCTATAGAACATACAGCCATATGCTAGCCCCACCTCCTCGACCCCAAATGCCTTCGACAGGCATCTGTCAGGAAGACAGATAACAAGTAATCATCTTCTGCTCATCAGAGAAATAAACCACACATACAACAAGTTTCTATGAAACAGTGTGTTTGGGTGAACAGTTCCCACATGCTGCATTTATTTCACCCAGCAAGTGGATCAATGCCGCAAGTTAAAAGAAGTCCTGGTGCCCGATGAACACTCAGAGCCCATGAAAATTCAACTGGCGCCATTATTAGTGAAGCCTCAGTATCTGAGAAGTGACTAGTTTGTGGAGGAATGTGAAAGGAGTACTACTGACAGTGACATCTTAATTGTAAGGGAGACACAATGAGTTTAGCACAAAGAAGGGTCTGTGAAATAATTATTTCCTAAAAAACATTCCGCTTGTGGGGAGGCTGGAGAAGCCACATTCATGTACTATCTGTGTAGAGGAGAGAACAAGAATATTTTCTTTATAGTTTTAAAACTGTGGTAAAATATACACAACACAAAACTTACCATTTAACCATTTTTAAGTATACAATTCAGCAGCATTAAGTATATTCACATTGTTGTGCAACCATCACCATCATCCAACCCCAGAACTTTTCCCCTTTCCAAAAGGAAACTCTGTAACCAATAAACAATAGTAACTACCCAAAGAATACTAGTACTTTAAACTGTTGAATTTTGATCACAAATTTTTGCCATCAAAAAAGTTAGTAAAACCAACAACCAAGGGGCCAATTCAGTGTGCACCTATTCCTCCATTGTGGGTGGTCAGCACAGGCTTCCTGTGGGGCTCACTAGCCAGTTTCACTGAAGCATGAAAGCGCCAGTAGCATGGTCCATGTGCCACCAAAAGATGGATCAGAATCAACGAGTTGGTTCCCAAAATGGTCACCAAAAGACCTGAACCCCTAACTTAAGCAAATGTCAGAGAGTCTAGTAGGACGACCTAAATTCCAGTAGAACCACTGGCTAATTCCTACCTTGTGCAAATACTCCAGTTTTTCCCCATTGTTCACAAGCTTGTAGGTATAGACAAAGCCCCCTGCTACGGATCGGGGGTTCAGTATCAGGTCTTTGGCCACACCCACCAGCACATACCAATCATCACCAGTGTTGGAGAACCTGCAAACGGCCACACTGCAGAGAAAAAAAGCAGGAGTCAGACGTTAGTCACAGCCCAAAGAATTCCCATTGCAGTTTCCAAAAACCCTGAATGTCCTGGACTCCTTACCTAAAAGCAGCCTCATTCTGTTCCAGCTGAACAAGGTCCAGTGTGTTACCCTGAATAGGATTCATCACTCGGATCACAGAGGCCCACTGCCCATTGCCAGCCTTAGGAGCTCCAAAAATGGACTCAGGGAGGTTTTCGTTGAGGAATGCTGCTGCCATCTCTGCAGCTAGCTCCCGCTCATCCTCCCCTGCTGCTTCCACCATTTCCTAAAGCCAAAAAACCAAGTCAGAGTTGGTGTGTTCAGAAGTGGGTGCCGGGTAAGATGTGGGTAACTAGCAAGAACATCTCTAGGGGCAGCTCATAATATATTAAAGTAGCAAAGTCTGTTGACCAAAACCAGAATTTCCAAAAATGAAGACTAAAAGGAGAGGTACACAGACAAGGGGAAAAGGGAAGACGACTAAAGGGGAAAACAGGTACTTTTTTTAATGCAAAAAGGAACTAATACCAGCTGACTGGTCATGAGAAATAAAAATGAAAACACCATTCTTCTGCCTAGGCTGTCTGATTTACCTTGCTAAGACTATTTGTCTCCTCTCTTCCAGACCAGATACAGCTTTACATGGTTGGGGCTACTTGGTTTTTTTTTTTGCTAGGAAATGATTTCTGGAAGTAACTATTGTTGTGGGGAACATGAAAGCTATCTCGTTTGGGCCCGAATCCAGGAATCATGTAACAGACTGTTTTGGAAGCTCCAGGACTGAAGAAATGTTCCAGACAGGGAGCTACATACTGAATAAACCCAGGCCAGTGGATAAGTTCTGAATCATAAGAAAGCCTCTAAAACCATGGACTTTGGCAAAAGGCTCTGCCTGAAGGACCTGAAAAGGACCTGGATCTTTAAATATTAACAAAGAATAACTCACAATTACAGGGTTTTTAAGCTTTCCAACACAATTTCACACAAACACCCTATACTTGAGCCCCAAAGGTCAGTGTCATTACCTCTGCCATCTGTTGCTTCCTTTGAGCTTTTGTAGCCTCAGTGTAGGCATTGTGGTCAGTCTCAATGATGATAAGGTTGTTACTTTCAGGGTGGATGACGAATTTCCTGGGCGTGTACTGCAGTGGGAAGGCCACTTGATTAAAAACGGCACCCAGCTTCTCTAACGCCAAAATCCTATAAAAAGGAAGGGAGTTAATAGATCACTCACTCAGAACCTAGAAACTGGTGTTGAAATGGTCCATTAACAGTCATAGCAAACACATCAATCCTAAAAGCTTTAATATTTGCATTGGGCAACATGAAACAACAGACTTCTGATACAGAAGATTCTGCACAGGAGACAAGGAGATTGGGAAGGGCCCTCCTACTTCAGCAACAGCCCACCAACGTTCATGACAATTCCAGTTTTCACCAGTGAAACCCACATTGAAATGCTCAAAGGAATTTTTTTATCACTCCAGTGATAATGTGATAATGCAAAGTTAAAACTTCCTCTTTATTACTGACAAACCCTGAAATAGAGAGCACCAATTCCTAATTTATTGTGAGGAACTGCAATTCCTGAACATATGTGGTATCAGTGCTGATGGTGGTGTGCCCTCCTGAATGAAAATCACCTAAGTTTCATGAAATCCATGAATCCATTGTGAAAAGCCAATAGTTATGACCAGGACATCAACAACACGGGTGGCATTAAAATACTTAAGAAGAAAAACAACAAAAACTTGAGAAAGTCAACCTGAATAGGTTATTTCCCAGCTTGTAATATGTATTGCTCACTTCAATATTATCAGTATAAACTATATTCTGTCAACCTGCAAAAGGCCTCCATAACTTATATTGAGGTTAAAATTTAAGATGCAACACTGCAAATGACAAGACAGTGTAAGAAAAGGTTATGCATGATCCTGCTCTAAAACTAAGCACTGCCCTGGAAAACAAGAACCTTAAAATCTCAAAAGACGATTGAACTATACTGCTAAGTATTAAAAGATGGCCCTGAAAGTCTAAACAGAAGCTAAAATTCGGAACACCAAAACTTGGCTACCAGGTAGTTAAATCCTGAGCCAAATGAAGGTTTCAATTGCAACACCCTAGCCCCATGATAAAGAGTCGGCTCTTTGCCAGTCCAAGCCTTTGTCAAAAAGGCTTCCAGCTGGGCTTCAACTGTGGGACTCTCACCTCAGGGTATTGGTGGAGATGGCCACAATGCCCTCAGGACACTGTTCAGAGGCAAAGCCAGATGCAAATTCCAGGGTCTCATAAGACAGGGGGGTGAGATGGAAACGAGACTGGTAAGAATAGCTCAACCATGAGCGGCTTGACATGGCCAACACCTGAGGGAAGAAAAAAACACCTCCAATAAGCTTGGGAAAAACTCAAACACAGTATGCTGAGCAAATACCCTACCAATCCCCAAACTTAAGACTGCAGAATATCCCAGTGAATTTTAGAAACCTAAAAACCTTTTACCTTAAGAAAATGGCCTAGAGAAGAGACAGTTTGACTTACTATTTGCTTAAAGTATGGGCTACCAGCCATATGACCTAGACTAATCATTCAATCTCTCTGAGCCTGTTTCCACATGTGCAAAATGGGAATCCTGTCACAAAGCTGGATAGTTGCAAGGATTAAATGCAGTAAAAAGTAAAGTAGCACAGTACCCAGAAACACTAATTTTCTTAGCTATAAAGGACCTCTTTCACATTACATAGTAAACCATGATACTGATACAAGGTTGTTGAAGGGTAAGTGGTACCCTAGATGAGAGGTATCCCACTAACTCTCAGTCTGCTCCATTTGCCCAGCCTGAGGGCAGATGGAATCAATATCCCAACTTACCTATAACCATATCATGGCACAATGCCACGGAACACAAGTGAAGAAGCTCTGGATTAAGGAACACAAGACTTCCCACATGGAGAAAACAAAATAACCAAGGTAGAGCTAATGTAAAGCTAACTACATACTGGTGAATTAACAAAAATAAAGCATATACCAAGGGGATTTATCTCAGCTGATGCCACTAACATCCAAACATGCTGACTGTCCCCTTTCATTACTTACTGCTTCCTGGCCTTGCATCCGGACACGAAAGAGTTTCACAGGACGGGACCCCAGGTACCTAGTGCGGGTGTCAGACAGATCCCCAGTGACAGGGTCCAGGACAGTTCTGAGCAGCACACCATTCTAATAAAAAGGAGAGGAGTGGATTAAGCCTACCTATAATGGAAATTGCCTAGGCCATTTTATATAGTTAAGTTCAGAGCAGATGGAAGGAAATGACTTGGTTTAAAGAATATCCTAATAATCAGCCAGACATTCATTCATCCTCTCACTAAATCACTAACTCAAATAGTTACTGAACATTTACTAAGTGAAAAGCACTCATTTTTCACTGTATATCCTAAAAAAATTTTTTTACTATGTATGTTAAATTCTTTGTAATTTTAAATTTTAAAACATATGCACAGTTAAAAACAACCAGTCCTACTGTTGTCTCTAAATACCATTTCCCCTAAAAATAACAAGACTCCTAAGGAAACAGCTACTGTGTTTTCCCGAAAATAAGACCTAACCGAAAATAAGCCCTAGCATGATTTTTCAGGATGACTTACTTCCCCTGAACATAAGCCCTAGTGCGTCTTTTGGAGCAAAAATTAATATAAGACCCGGTCGTATTTTCGAGGAAACACAGTAATTCAGGTCTGGAGCAAAAATGTTCCAGATGTGTGTGGGGCACTTTGTTGTGCCAGAGGGAAGAAAGCCTCCCAATGATAGCGAAGTCATGTTCAAAGAACAAAAGAGCCAATTTCAAAAGGGAACTCTCACTCATTGAAAATGAAGCAATTTAGCATCCAGTGGGGTAGTAGGGAGATGGGGGGAAGACCGCAGTAGTTCGACGCACAAACATGTAAAAATCTGCAAGTTCATGTTACTTAAAAAAAACCCACTTCATCGGTCCTCAGTGGATATTGCTATGGCACCAACTCCTTACTCTGAAAATAAGTGAGCAAAGGGGGAAAAAATGAAGTATTTATCCTTTCCCTATATGAACTATATTTCAGGGTGAACAAATATATGAAGCAAATTTTGTCTTTAGAGGAAAGTTCCAGCTAATGAAATGAAGTACGAAATAGAAAATCATTTCCCAACTCCTAATGACATAATGAATCTAGGCAATGTGTATCAACGGCTGTTGATGCGGAGCTTTAACACAGATAATTTAGATAGAAACATTTGAACGTCACCGAAATTGGGTCAACCAGATATTATACGCCTCCTGATGTGATGTTAATAGTACAACCTATGAAATATTCTTGTCCCCCACGCACACACACAAAATATTAAATCCAAATCTAATCAACTGCTAAGTCTGTGCTATCCAATACTATATAGTCAGCAAGCTACATGTGGCTCATCAGAGGAGAGGTGTTACACATAAAATACAAAATACCAGATTTCAAAGAATCCAAAAGAAAAAAAAAAATCTTACTAATTTTTAAACTGATTACAAATTAAAATGACATTTTTAATACTGGATTAAATAAAACACTAAAATTAACTTCATCTGTACCTTTTTTGTAGCTGTTGGAAATTTCAATTACATATGTGGCTTGCGTTGCATTTTTAATGAACAGCATGGTCTAGATCTACCCACTAGTCTGCAGAAAATAGAGGCTAGAGGAACATTAAACACACAAAAGAAATGACTGCCAAATCCAGAAGGTGGAAAATTCTACAAGACAAATGATCTGGTTTCTTAAAAAATAAAAAAAGGGATGGGACAGTTATTAAAAGAAACACAAAAAGGCCAAGCAGATGCAAACTGCACAGCTTTATGTAGATCCTGAGTAGAACCAAATGTAAAATCATTTTTGGGGGGAAAAAAGGAAAATTGGAACATGGACAAGGCAGCAGATATTAAGGGAAGTATTGTTAAAAGTTTACTGGGCACAATATTAAGGCCTTTAAAAAAGTCCACATACCAGAGGAAAGCAATTCTCAAGTATTTATAGATGAAATGATTTAACATTGTTGATTTGCTTTAAAATACTCTAGGAAAAAGAGGGGGAATAGATCAAACGAGAATAGCCAAAGTCGGTACTGTTCAAACTGGTGACAGGTACACGAAGGTTCGTTGTATTAGTCTAACTTCCAGGCATGTTTGAGAATTTCTACATTAGGAAGTAAAATTAAAAAGCAAAAAGCACTTGAGCTAGATTATGGACCTATCTGAGTACATAATCATTAAGGAAAATGAAAAGTATGTGGTCAAAAACCCTGGCACCATCTGATCCTTAAGTCTTGCAGGCTCCAAAGAGCTCAGCAGCTTTGACAACAGGGAACACCTAGGGGTCCTTTACTGCTAATGGAGCCCATTATGAACTGGGACATGTTAGTTTCAAAAACAGCATATCGTGAGAACTACATGTGACTCATGAAGACCCCACGAGTTCTGACCCAGAGCAGTAACAAAGCATTTTTATCACTCTTTAAGAAAATACTTTTTCTAGGCCTTATTTGTTCTAATTCAAGCTGAGAAAAGGGGAACATAGAACAGTGTGTCCAATGAATGGTATCTGAAACCATGGGCACAGAAAATGCCCAGATTGAACAAAGGAGTGCATGAAACCTATAGAGGGCCCGACACCAACAATATGCGCCTCAATTTCTTACCTGTAGCCCAATATTCAGGTACAGGAAGCCAATAGAGCCCCTCTCACCCAGCTCATCCTGCTTCTCAGTCCCACCCATCTCCACAATACACAAGGACTCAGGCTGGGCTGGGAGAGCCTGCATGCTCAGAGGTTGCAGACAGTCCTAAAGGGGAAAGAGAAAAGAATAAAACACGGGAAGTGACCAATTCTGGGAAAAAATCCTACCCAGAGAAATCAAATTCTAGGAGTGAAGAACAGCTTTCTGTGCACAGGGAAAACCTGAGGAGTTCTAAATGGGTATTGGGTTACTAGTCAAATCAAACTTAAAATAAGCTCGGTAGATCATGCTTCCCTCTTTTTGTCAAAGTGGATAGCAGGATAAAAGTACATAAGCAAACGGCACCTCCACTAAAAGTCATCTAAGGCCCTGGAGCCAGTCCAAGTCCTTTCCTGTAAAAATAGTCTTGGGGTATTTTTATTTTAAACTATAAGAGAGTCAAGGCTTAAGCCAAGGAAGTGTTTAGTCTCCAATCAGCATCTTTAAAGCGCTGCAGAAGACTCCTGAAATGTGCTGCTACGATATCCAAACGCAGCAGGTATTGATTTCAGGGTCCAGCCCAGCTGATCTCAGAGACAGACAAGAATGTGCCAGGTGCTCAGATTCCAACTGGAAGACCCTTGAAGTGGAGGGTGACACTCACTGAAGGGTCCAGGGAGATGATTCTGACAGTGTTGTCCACCAGCCCCACAGCCAGGAAGCGAGACCGCTGCTCTCCAGGAGGCACGTTGGCCAGACTCATGCATACCACATCTGCTGACATCTCCTTCCGCTCTGTGTACTCATTCAGCTGGCCTGACTGCAGGAGAGAAAACAAGAGAGATTACAAACCACACCAACTCACCCCCAAACCCTGGGGCGGGGAAGGAACGGAGACTGTTAAGTTTCTTTTTGCTTCCTCTCACTCCCCTTACTACAATCAATGATAAAGAATTTCTCTACTTGAGGAGACAAGACTGAACTTTACAGGCTAACAGCAAGCAAAATTACTCACAAGAGAATCAAAAGACCTTGGCCAAGTACAATGCACCACGTATGTTCTAAGCCAACCTAGCTGTCAGGAAATGGGAATATATAAAACCGTTCATGTGATCGTGAGAGTACTTTCGGTAAAAGAGAATTCAAACATGGAAGTTAAGGACAAAGTAATCTCACCATAGGCAGAGTTAGACTATGTAAGTTGGCCACACCCACAGGCTGCCTAAGAACATGATAATTAGGCATACTCAATATCCCTCCATACAGAAAAGCAAAAAAAATTTCTGAAATGGATTCAGATTTCAGAAATTAAACCTATGGCAACTACTTAGTGGAAAAGTAGAGTGTGAAGGGCAGAAGAAGCTCCAGTTAGAACTGACATGAACTTACCGACCCCCTACTCCCCAGTAAAGGGCCAAATTGGCTTACGGACACTTACCCTCCCCAATTCTCTTTCTTGTGAATATACTCTAGATACCTGGACTACAACTCCCATCTCTACCTCTGGACCCTACAGTAAGTCCCACAGTGAATGATAAAATAACATACGGGATCCATCTCAAAATAGACCAGCTCTCCTCCTGTCAGGGCAATCACCACTTGTCGCTGGTTCACTGCACACTTCACGATTGTCTTCTTTCCGGGGGTCTTCCACTCATTGACTCTCTTGTCTGCTCTTATGTGCCGAATGCCATCAGGATACACCTGGAATAACACAAGGAAACCTGACTTTAGCAATCAGACTCATCACTCACCACTGACCCCCACACCTATCAAATCTGTCTTGTCAGATCTGGAGCCACTGTATTTGAAGCACCAGTCGTGTCAATGACAAAAGTTAATAGGCCCCAGGTAAAGTCAACTTAAAGAAAAGTTCATGACTTGCAACATCTACTTCAAAGAAGTTCAAAGCTTATTAACATCAACATAGCAGCCTCCACCACAAAAAGAAGAAAGAATAAAGTACGGTGAGCAGGTGCGACTCTGCGACTCCTCACCTGCACCAAGGCGTCATCTCCTAACAGGGAGCAGGACAAGGTTGGGGTGGTGCCCAGGAACCCAGAGTCAGTCACTTCTTCCACGGTCTCTCCAATAGACAACACAAGTGTGGCATTCACGAAAGACACAATGATGTAGGCATCAAACTCATCTGTAAGAGGAAAGAGGAGAAAGGAGTGGGTTAGCTAAGAACTCATTAGTTACAAATGAGATACTACGTTTTCTCTTCAGAAACCTTCCAAGGTACTTGTATGTGTAGTCATCTCACATAGTCATGTGACAAACAGCACAGGATGATCCGAAAGATAACTGAGGGTCCTAAGAGCCTACAGATACTTTGCTTCCTTAAATGCCTAAATACATTGAGTAGATATGCCCACCTCTAATAACTGAAAATGAGTATTTTGAGACATTTGCTGAAAAATGCAAAAGGACAAAGCAAGGGAATCAGAGGCATGAGAAAATTTTGAAAGACATTTATATACAGAGGGTGCCAAAAACATGTATACATATTTTAAGGAAAAAATTATTATAATTTTAATACTCAATATACACCGATAACAAAAGATGAATATATGTCACGTTTGACTTCTGCAATTACAAGAGGTGCTCAGAGTGGTTACCATCAGCATGCAGACACTTCTGATTATGGCGAACTGTTGAGCAACGTTGACCAAGTGTCCACTTGTATACATTTCTTTGGCAGCCCCGGCATATACTGAAGCTAAACTTACTTGTCCCAGATGCCAATCACAGGCTATTGTTAAAAGAAATTCCTTATAACTAGGAAAGGTCCCCAGCTTCTTCCGAATGGAGCTTATGTGGGAACACAAGACCTAATGAATAAAACAGATTACTTAAGCCTCCATGAGACTAAGTCACTCTAGGGTTGGAAACTGAAAATCCTAGAATGTCCCAATAGGAACGACAGAAGAACACTAGATAACCAGGAAGTGGGGAGGGCGGACTGTTTATATTGTCAGTCCTTGACCTCTCCCGTTTTTCATTATTTAAAAATACAACTATTCAGTGATCATAAGCAATCGTATCAGGATTTGCTTTTCGTTTAATGAAATGTAGTTGGATAAACAAACACTAAGGAGTTTCTCAAGGTCAGAGGACTGGAGATATACAGGCCACCTCAAAAGTTTCTCAGGTTCTCATGCAGATCCCAGTTACACTCCACCCCACAACATAAAACAGCTTTTCTGCGTGTATCCCACATCCTGCAATGTTAGGCATAAAGCTTGATATATGCTGAATAAAAGCATGTTTTTTTAAAGAGTTGAGATATTCCTACTTTGCATTTGAATTGTCGCTGTCAATTCCCCCCGTCCTTCTCACACAGAAATCAGGTAACCGAGGGACAGAATGACAGGTGGACAAGCCACTAAGTTGGCAGTGGCTACCTCACTCTTAGGAGAAGCAGCTGCAGAATCCTGTGTGTCTGAGCCTTTGTCAGAGATCAGTGCCATAGCTGACCCCCCCAAGCCTTAATCAAGGACAGTTTAAGTTTTGAATGCTCCAAAGGTGGTTCGGCTGAATTAAGATGACCAGATTAGTTCTGGAGAATCAGTGTTCTTCATAAAAAGAGGGGAGGAAAACCCCAGTGAAGATGTATTATTGCTGTGGTCTACCGTAGTGTTCTGACCCATTAGCAGGACATAAAATCAATTTGGTTGCAATCAACATTTTAAAACAGAAATATAAGGAAATAAATGTGATGTATGAAACTGCTTCACACACAAGGTAAGTACTGTTTTGCAAAACTTTTGCTTCAGTTAACAATAGGTGTGTCTACTGACCGGGTGGCTGAAAGGTAAGGATCAAAGATCTTCCCCAATGGGTGTAATCTAATAGCTACACCAGGAATCCAGAGTAAGGGTTCAATTTCCAAATCCTAAGGAGTAACCCTGGACAAGCATATAGTTGGTTTCAGATTATTTTAACAGTCAACATGTATCAAATGCTTTGGTGATACCTTATAAAATCACATTGTTCACATTCATAAAATATGAGTAAGGACATAGTTGTCCCTGAAATGGGTTGTTTTAAATTAAATCTATTGAGGTGATAGGTTAATAAAATTATAAGGTTTCAACTGTACAATTCTATAATACATCATCCATATATTGCTGAAATGGGTATCTTAATAGCATACAACAAAACCAGTCAGTCTGCACACAACACCAAACTCAGAAGCTTCAGGCCAGCTCTCTGTTTTTGAACTGGAAAATTCCTGGTATGTAAAAACAACAGGAATTATTTAATTTTAGCATTACATGAATATTGTGTCCTTTCCCATGTTCTCATTACTGAAACCTAATACCTTAAAAGCTGTGCCAGAGGCAAATTAAAGCCAAACAACGAAGGGCTCTAACTGGCCAGGACTTTCAGACTCTTCCTTCAGTCAGGAGGAAAAGGGCACTTCCAGAAGACATCATACAACTCTTAACTTACATGCAAGAGAGAGAATGGGGGAAGGGAGGAAGGAGAGCTTCCTGGGTCCTTCTCTTCCCTTTGACCCAAGGCCCCAGGCTGCTTATTAGATAAAAAATAAACAGTTGCTCAGTGGACTTAAATAGGGCGATTCAACATTTGCTGGGCAATTGAACAAGCAGTAGAGCAATGACTGGTACCTGAAAGCCGCTTAACATCACAGATTTCCTCAAAATATCCATTACCTTATGAGTACTAAGCACACCCTTTTCAATTTTATATCAAGGAGAACCTGCAGCAGATGAGTTGTTCTTGTGTCTTAAGGTTAAAAGTTGGCATTCAGAACAAAACCAAGCTTCAGTCCAGGTAAATGGCTACGAACATTACCTATGCTGCCCTTTGCCAGGGGGTAAGTTTCATATAAAAGGAACACTAGTTCATACTTCAGTGAAGAATTGATTAGGGTACCAGAGTGCATTTTTGTCTCAGTTAATAGGACTTCTGTCTGAGCACTGCTGGAGCACCGCAGAGGGGATGCTGTATTCTTCTTTTCTCTACCTTGGTATCTGAGGCTCAACAAGCAGCCCACTCCCACGGATAAAGTAAGTGATCATCCAGATGGGTTCAGCCCCCAATATCTCATTCTCATTTTATAGTCAAACCACTCAGTGCTTGTCTTGCCTCAGATTATACTCAAAAGGCGGGGAGGGGCTTTCTCCAGGGCCTGATCTCTGAATAAGTACACCTGGAACATACAACTCCAAGGGAGATATGAAGCTAAGGTTTTGTAGCTACAGGTTCTTTCAGCTTAGCAAAAAACAAATCAGTCATATTTTCCACATTCTGTGGGAGAAAATAAGACAAGCTGATTCCTGCCTCAGACCATTTACTACACAGGCAGGTGGGCGTGCGTCATTATGCACATGGAGATTCAACTACAAAGTTACCCCTGATGCCCTCAGGGCAGCCTCAACATTTTGTGAGTCCCTCTCCCTGGGTACACTCTGAGACCCCATGGAAGACCCTAGCAGTAGGTACACACCTGTGGTGATCAGCACCTTCACCAGCCACCTGTGGAAGAGAAAAAAAGGCTTGGTATTGGTAGTGTGCATCACCACGTACCAGCCAAGGTTAGTAATTGCCTGGCAGACTGCAGCATGTGTGGTGTGTGCCATGTTCACGCAACGGTATTATGGAGTATCCAGAAAGAGAATGAACAGAGAGAATCTGACCTGTTTTCATGGGTGACAGCCCAAATTATGGTTCCTAGAGAGTAAATTTTATCGACATGTAGTCTTTTCCTTGATTTTGGTATTTAGAGGAGAAACATTTTCAGCTACACGTTCCATTATGCACCATTACTGCTTATCACTAACTTATCACACTGCCCAAACAAAAGGCCTCCTGTGATTTTCAAACATATGCCCATTCCCTCTCCTCTAACCCCCTCCTTGACAACATGCTGTGCCTTTCATCACATCAGAACACACAATAGTTTGGTATACTTGTCATCTTTAGATGGCAAGTGCTCTGAAATTACTCTGAGCACATGGTGGGCGCTCGAAAGACTGCAGGATGAGTACAGAACTTATCCTAGCAAACCAGCAAGAACCACAGACTCCCACTGCAGGGTTAGTCAGATGAGCACTGGGATTCAAGACAGAGATTTCAATCGCCATTACCTTGGTGAGCTATCTTGGGAGCCCACCTGTGATTTCCTGCCTTTATTATAAAAATAAGGGTAACGTTTTTATAAATCCATTTTAAAACAAAGTTTAAGAAGTAAAACAAACGGGGTGGCACACTAGGTTTCCTCTCTAGGGATCTTTCTAATTCAAACGGTCGAGGCAATGTTTTCAAGAACCATAATGTGAATCAGCAACCAAGCTAACGATGACCATCGACACCGACCAGCGTATTTATGACTACATTACACACAATGGGGAAATCTTTCAAAAGCGATGATCTGATAATTATCTTCTCAGCTAAAACGAACCTACTAATTTCCTATTCACTTTTTTATTTCTTCTCAACTCAGACTCGACTCCCATGCCTACATGAAAACAAAATCCCCAAAATGTGTATCGTAACAGAAAGAGGTTTTCCTCCTACACATTTCCCAGCTCCCTTAAATTTGTTCCACACAACCACAACATCTAAATACCAGGAAGAAGTCCAGCTGTTTTCTTAGAAAAGCTCTGTATGCTGGCCAGGGTGATCTTACTCACCAGTCCCACATTCCTGAGAGAACAAGAGGAAAAGGAGGTCCAGGAATAGAAATGGCCTACACCCAAAAAGCAAATCAAAGGGAAAATGAGAATTGAGTTTTATTTCTACAGGACTGAAATTCAATTGTCACAAGACTTTCCTACTGTTGAGCTACTATGCATTTTCATACAGCTTTCAAAATTTGAGGATGAGGTGATCGTTTTTATCTAAGAGCTCAGACTCCCTCTTTCCTCCACCCTTTCTTTTCCACTCACTCTAAAACTCCAGTTCCATTCAATCAATCCCTGCTTTCCTTAAGCACAACTACACCCATTGAGCAGGACTAATTAACAAGCATTACCAACTCTCTTACTAGCTGGAGTAACATGGTCAATTTCACTGTAGTTTCAGCACAGGAGAGAAGTGGTTAAAGAAAAACAAAGCAAAAACTTTCCCTCACACCATACCTTGTACACAGATGGAACCAGTGTCTTAAAGGTGAATGAATATAGTCAGAGAACACCACACATGACAGCTCCATGATATCAAAGTGTGTATGTACTGAATATTAACAGCCACCCTCTATACCTCTAAGTAGTAAGTGAAGGCATCCTAACTGGAAGAGTCTCAAAAACATGGTATCAGGCCAGTAAAAAGTTTCTAGTATACGGTGCTAGATAAAGCGATATAGAAATATTATGAATGCTGCCTTTTAAGCCTTCTATTGTCAATAGCACCCAGACCCTCATTTTGACTGTTAGGAAAGGGCTGCTTACCTTCAATGTGCCGGCGCACTGTCCAGACAGCATTGGGGTTACCGGGTAGTTCAGAGACAGCCATTTCCGATACCTGACAGAAGAGGAGATAAACCACAGACCCAGTGAGCATGAACTCAGCTCCCTGCTAATTTCCTATTAGCTCACATTAGACGCTGGATTAAAAGAATGTAACCATCTAGTCAAAGATCATAAAAACCAAAATGGCTGGAGGTACTGGCAACACTCATGACAGACTTTAGTAAAAAATGATGAAACATCTGAGAAGGTAGTTGTTGCAGCCAAAATCGTTTCCTTTAGGTATGGCAAATCTGCATCTTCCTCAAAAACAGAGCACGTGAAAATGAATCAGGCCATCTCAGTTAGCATTCCATTTCTTTCCCTAGGTCCCATAAAGCCAAATCCCATCTCTCTTCATGTACCAATTCAAGTGCCATATTTAGGAAACATCTTCCCTTATCCTCTTGGCTGGCAGTTCTCTCTCCCACCTACAAGCTCTCACAAAAACCACAACCATCACCTCTTAGAACACTTTTTCTAAAAAGTGATTGGAGGAATTGTCCTTCTTATTAAATTTTTAAGCTCCTTGAGGTCAGAGTCAAGAATCCTATGAATGCCCCACAGGTCCTCAAACAGAGTAAATGAGTATCTAAGATAATGGTCTAGAAAGAGAAACTGGGTGTGGGTTATACATGAACTCTACGTACTATCCTTACAATTTTTCTATAAATCAAAAACCATTCCAAACTAAAAATTTTATTAAATTTTTTTTAAAGATTTTATTGGGGAAGGGGAACAGGACTTTATTGGGGAACAGTGTGTACTTCCAGGCCTTTTTTCCAAGTCAAGTTGTTGTCCTTTCAATCTTAGTTGTGGAGGGTGCCGTTCAGCTTCAAGTTATTGTCCTTTCAGTCTTAGTTGTGGAGGGCGCAGCTCAGCTCCAGGTCCAGTTGCCGTTGCTAGTTGCAGGGGGCACAGCCCACCAACCCTTGAGGGAGTCAAACTCCCGGCAACCTTGTGGTTGAGAGGACACGCTCCAACCAACTGAGCCATCCGGGAGCTCAGCGGCAGCTCAGCTCAAGGTGCCATGTTCAATCTTAGTTGCAGGGGGCGCTGCCCACCATCCCTTGCGGGAGTCGAGGAGTTGAACTGGCAACCTTGTGGGTGAGAGCCCACTAGCCCACGTGGGAATCGAACCGGCAGCCTTCGGAGTTAGGAGCATGGAGCTCCAACTGTCTGAGCCACCAGGCTGGCCCCTATTAAATATTTTTTAAATGACCTAGAGACAATAAATTAGCTTAATATATTGTACAGTGTAACTATTTTGTAGGAACTCAAGTATATTCATGAATTGCATTATCCTTTTCTTAGTCTACTAATAGCAGAAATACCTGATCATGGTACAGGAGAATCCTGGGAAACACCATCATCAATAAAATGTAAATGTCAGGTATGCTACACTCTCTACCAAACGTAATATCTGACAATGACCCTGTTCAGCTGAGACCATAATCTAGCTAGACAACAAGGTTCAAATACACATACAGGAACAAAGCAATGTTCAACAATTTAAAAATGTTTTTATATATAATAAAGATTTTTTTTTGTAGAATTAGAAAAAAGTGGTAGGGGCAGGGGACTCAAAAACAATTCTTAATTGGATCCTTTATTTCTTAAACCCTACACAAATTTTTCTGTTAATCCACATATGCATTTTTGGAGGCTTGCTAGCTTTTCTGAGATGCTTGATAGAATCCAATGAATAGTAAGCAACTAATCAAGAAATACTGGTCTAAACTGGGTTTGGGTCATTGAAAATTTGGTGAATTGATGAATATTTCTGACAGTCAAAAATTTGTCAAATTCCTAGAATAGCAATATTAATAGTTATATTTATTGAATAGCTATTGTGTGCCAGACCTTGAGCTAAGTGCTTCATGTACATTATCTTATCTAATTCACACAACAATCCTTTCAAGCAGGTGTCATAACTAAGCCCATTTTACAGAAGAAGAAACAAAAACTTGTAATAACTATTAAGTGGTAGAGCCAGATTTCAAAACCAAGGTCATCTTGGCTGTATTCCAATAAAAACCTACAAAAACAGGCACTGGGTCTCTGAGAGTCTACAGTTTGCCAACCCTAAGCTTTGAAAGCAAATTATCATAAAGATTTATTTTACTACTAACAAAATCAAGTCCAGGATATTTGCTAAAAGGCGTCAACACTAGAACCAAGATGATAAGATGTGGGATTTGAGAAGATAATTTTGAGTGTCCACATCACCTAAAAGGTCCAACAATAAAGGATTCATTAAATTCTGATCTATCCACTTTGGTGCAAAAGTACAGAGACATTAAAAAAATGTGACTTAAGGGGCGGCCGGATGGCTCAGTTGGTTAGAGCGCAAACTCTTAACAAGTTTGCCAGTTTAATTCCCACATGGGACGGTGGGCTGTGCCCCCTGCAACTAAGATTGAAAACAGTGACTGGACTTGGAACTGAGCTGCGCCCTCCACAACTAGATTGAAGGACGACTTGGAGCTGATGGGCCCTGGAAAGACACACTGTCCCCCAATATTCCCCAGTGGGGGGAAAAAATGTGACTTAAGAATATATAGTAATAACTTTAGTAAGATATAAAAATATGCATTATTAATAACAGTATTAACATAGTTAAATATGTTAAGCATCTGAAAAGTTTGAATAAAGACCAAGACTAGAAGGAAACAGAGTTAAATCTCCAATGCAGATTTCCAAACTTCCACGTTATAGTTAGCAAGCCTGGAACTAGTAGAGATCTTTTTTCCCCCCTTTTTTCTCCATCTGCCAATTTTTTAAAGTGTCTATCATGCTAACATGTTAAGAAATAGGAAATTTCAACTAGACTGAAAAACGACGACTTGACATCCTGGAAAAACACACAGTTCCCCAATATTCCCCAATTAAAAAAAAAAGTTTAAATATTGTTAAAAAAAATAGGAAATTTAAACTCTAAACTTTATGGAAATAGGGGAGGAAGAAAACATTTTTTTATTTCATAAAAACATTAAATTTATCTTAGATCTCATCAGAGTAAAGCCAGAGGCTGCTTTATCAATGCTTCCCTCCAGATGATCTAGAAATTCCAATCTTACCTCAAGTCCATGCCTTAAGACTCTCAAAGATGACCGGGGTCCCCTGCCACAGGCTACATACAACTGTGGGGTGTCTTCATTTGCCAGATCAGCTATCTGCAAAGAAAAAAAGTGCTTATTTGTGCTGTTTTCACACTGATCCCTGATTACTGTCAGGGAACAAACTACCTTTTTTTTAAATTAAACTTATATATTGGCTATATAAGTTTCCTGGGGGGAAATGAAGGAAAATGCCCAAATGTTCCAAAAAGCAAACCATTTGGAAGATGGGTTTTACCAACCAACAAAAGGCATGTATCAGTTAAGTTAACAAAGGATTTTTTAGTTAGTGAAATGAAGTTATAACCTCCAATTGAAAATTTAGTATTTCCTTCCGAATAAAATTATAAACTATAATTTTATCAGTAGTATCTGTGACTTTGTCACCAATTAAAGTCACTTATTCATACAACATTAAAGATTATAGACACCACCAATTTTCATTTCCTTCATCATTACTTTAAAAATCGTCTTTATTAGGTGTGCTGTTAAGATTGCACAGGATCACATCTCCTATCCTCACACGCTGCTATGATGTAGCTGACCAACTAATGGGTAACTCTGGTACCTGCTTGTTCAGCCACCAAATGGGGAAGCCATGTGTTCTCATATTGGCACCCCAGACATCCAACTGCTGGTTTCCAGTACAAGTATTTGTTCATCAATATGTGAAAAGAGGTCAGTCATTTATACTGCAGTTCTGTCAGACTGGACAGTTCAAATGAAAACTTGTGACCATAAGGCAGTACACCCTATTTTAACAAGGATGAGCACGTGGGTTTTGAGTGTATACAACCTTCACACCTATCTCTTTAAAAAAAAAAAAATTAGCTCGCTTATTTTAAATGTTCCATCTTATTTAAAGTCTTAATAAAGCAGATTACTTTTTCACAACTTAAGAAGTATTTTGCGATCTTGGCTGTCATGTTTATTACTATGTGCATTTAAAGTTATTCGGGGAGCAGATCCAGATGCCTCACCAGGCTAGTCAAGAGATCTGCCTCAAAAA